>NW_021130561.1:1671999-1876015 GCF_004193835.3 Ostrinia furnacalis
CGCAGCTCGTGGCCCAAGGGATAATGCCGCGTAAGTATAGTTTGTGCTTAATTCTTAGACTCTGTCGTAGTTGTAATTCATTGTTGGTATTTTTTGCGCTTCGTCCGCCTGCGCCGCGCTCGCGCGAGCCTGCGCGAGACCGCGGCTCGCTCGTGCGCGTGGGAGAAAGAATTTTATTTACGATTTGAACGCTACGGCTAATGAGAATTTCTAACTGGGCACATAGGCAAGAAATATTTTTACGAGTTAGAAATTGGCGAAAGAAAAATAAACTCGAATGCATCATAATTTCTAAAATCGATCATCGATTACATGTTCATTACTTAATTGATATCGAAACTAATCGGAACTCGCTAATAGGTTGACGATTATATCGTTCTATGGCTTCAATATTTTATATTTATTTTTCCAGCGTTAAAGACGCCTCCGGCGTACTTCGAGCAATGCAAACAATTGGAAAGAGCGAAGACGGGAGATTTGCTGAAAGCAAAAATACAACGACGGCCCGACCGTCAGGAATTAGAGCGAAGACACATATTAGAACAGGTCGGAAATTTTATTTGACCTTGTTTTGTCATTTATATGCAAGTGCCAATTTTTAAAGTTACCTAATATACTGACACGTTTTTATTTTATTTTTAGGAGAGCCATGTGGACCCGAGTCTCGCCGAGAAGCAGCGCATGCTCAAAAAGGCGCGGCTCGCAGACCAACTCAACGACCAGCTGTCGCACCGGCCCGGGCCGCTCGAGCTGATCAAGAAGAACATACTGCACACCGAGGAGAACATAGAGACGGCCGTCAAAAGCGGAACGCTCTCGTTCAAAGCCACCAGCGAGGGCGCCTCGGGCCGGCCGCAGCACCCGTCGTCGTACTGCGGGCCGCCCGACGACGCCTCGCCCTCGCCCTCGCCGCCCTCCACGCTGTCGCCCGCCAGCGTCGCCTCCCCGCCGCAGCACCCCGCGCCCGGCAAGGACAAGAACCGCAAGAAGAGCAAGCAGAAGCAGCAGCCCAAGGCGCGCTTCAAGTTCCACGAGTACAAGGGGCCCCCGAGCGCGCAGAAGGCGTCCTCGCCGCCCGGCTCCGTCGAGACGCCCTACGAGCTGCTCCTGCAGCAGCAGCAGCTGCTCCTGCAGCTCATGCCCGCGTCGCCCGCGCCCTCCTCCGCCGCCTCCGTGGCCTCCGACTGCTCCGACTACTGCGCGCCGCCGCCGCCGCCGCCGCCGCCCGCGCCCGCCCTGCCGCTCGCCGTCGCCGCGCGCTTCGAGGACATGAAGGTGTCCGACCTGCGCGCCGAGTGCAAGCGCCGCAACCTGCGCGTGTCCGGGCCCAAGCCGCAGCTCATCGACCGCCTGCGGCCCTACCTCGTCGAGAAGCAGGAGCCGCCGGAGCCGCCGCGCTCGCCCGCCTCCGCGGCGTCGCTGGCCTCGCCCGCCGGCCTCGACGAGCCCGAGGACATCGTGCGGTCGCAGCGCCGCCACATCGAGGAGCTGGAGCGCAAGCTGGAGGCGTCGCGCCAGCAGCTGGAGGCGGTGCGGCGCGACGCGGCGGGCGCGGCCGCCAGCGACCAGAGCCGCCGCCTGCTGCAGGCGCACATCTGCGTGTCCCAGCTGCGCGCGCAGCTCGACGCGCTCACGCAGCCCGCGCCCGCGCCCGCGCCGCGCCTCGTGCTCGACGCGCCCGAGCGCCTCGTGCGCGTGTTCGCCGTCGCGCCGCCCGCCGCCGACGCGCCCGACGCCGCGCCGCAGAAGGCGAGCCCCTCGCCCGCCTACATCCTCAACGGCGTCAAGGTGGTGCCCATCGCGATCCTGCCCTCGCCGCACTACGAGCCGGAGCGCCTCGCCGCGCCGCCGCCGCCGCCGCCGCCGCCCCCGCCGCCGCCGCCGCTGCCGACGTCGCTGCACGACCGCACCGAGGACAGCCAGATCATGGACGACGTCCTCGAGATCCTCGTCGAGAACGGCGAGCTGCCTCCGTCGGCGGTCGGGAACGGAGTCGCGACCGACGGCATGGGCGGCTACGGGTCGGCGGCGGACTCGTTCTCGCCGGCCGCCGTGCTGTCGGACGACGTGTTGTGCGACCCGCACGTGCGCCACTCGCTGGCGGCCGACGAGCTGCAGCGCGAGCTGGACGACATCCAGAACGAGTTCATGAGCCACGCCGAGATGCACGGCGTCGTCGACGAGCACTGCGACGTGGACCCGTCGGCGACCGACATCGACGCCGAGCTCGGCGTCGACCTGCTCTCGAACGGCGACTTCCACGCCGACTTCGGTGGTTCCGACCCGACGACGGACGACCACGACGACTTCTTCGAGAGCCTGCTGTCGGGCGAGAGCGAGCGCGCCTCCGAGCGCTCGCCGCCCACCGGCATGGACGTGGAGGACGCGCCCGAGCGCATGGCCATGACGCCGCTCACCAACGGCGACCTGCTCGACCACTCGCGCACCGGCTTCGAGTACATGGACGACCTGTCGCTGCCGTCCTTCCAGAACGAGGACGCGCGGCCGGAGCCCTTCGACCCGCGCGGCTGCGACATCGACCTGAAGGAGTTCGGCATCGACCCGGCGGCGAGCATGAGCATGCACGTGGACGGCGACGGCTACGACTACTGCGGCCGCGACATGGACGCCGAGCTCATCCCCAACGTGTTCGGGCGCGGCTACGTGCCGCAGTGCGACCCGCTGCTGGGCGCCGTGCTGGCGCGCCCGCCGCCGCGCCCGCAGCGCAAGCACTACTCCTGGGACCGCATCGAGTTCGACGCCACCTGACCCGCGCCCGCCGCCCGCCGTCCGCCCGCCGCCCGCAAGCCTCCCGACGCACCCAAGCGTTTCGATTCCTACAGCCGTTTTCGCTCGTAAGCTCGCCAGGACGTGAATTTTCCATCATAGAGAGCGCCGGCGGTGCGTCGTGGGCGTCGATGCGAGTGATCAGTGTCGGCCGCTACCGAGTACCGGCTCGACGTAACGTACGCTAGTCTCCTCAGTGACTCGTTCTTCCATTGGTGACTCCGAGGCCAAGTCTGGTTGTTGATGCTGTATGACACGTAGTGTTGATGTTAACGCAGGACTAAGTTTATATGTTCGGTACTTAATAGATGATATGAAACGTTTGTGTCGCTAGTTGATAAATAGTTTTACGAACGATCGGTTCACTTAGTGTTAAGCGCACGTAGCCACCGCGTGCGCCGTGACATACTTGGCTCACATATTATAAATCCATTTTATTTTCTATTTATAGGTGTATCTACTTATGTATATATTGAAAGTAAAAATACTCAACATAGTTGTGGATTTCTGCATTCCGCCCGATGACTAAAACTTAGGGAAAAATTATAATAAGAAAACTTGTTTTGTTGGGGACATAACGGTCGATCTACGAGACACCTGGCTATGTACACACACTACGATAATTGTTAATGTAAGATTGATGTTGTGTCAATTACTAAAATCCGCTTCGCGCCATCCGTGTCATGTGCGATAGCTATTTCCCAAATGAATAAGTGACATTCCAGTCTTGTCGAAGTGCGAGAGGCAAGTCCCGGCAGCAGCTTCGCAAGCGTCATGGGTGGGACCAGCTGGGGAACAATGTTAGGACTCATGTAGATAGGGAGCCGGCTCCTAGCGTTCGAACGATTATGCAAATGGCTCAAACTAACACTTAGATAAACCCTTCCTTAGCAAAATTCTCTCGTTAATTTGTATTGTAGTGTAACTTATGCTTTTACGAAAATTATTCGCTTTTATTTATTAATAATAATTGTTTCGATTACTTAGAGAAACGTTATGAATATTGTAACACGGAACATTCTTGAAAATGTATCATTCCAATGTATTGTCTAAAGCGTAGAATAGGTGCAGTTATCATAAGTTGATTCGGATTTGCCGCTCTCTCTTGGAAAAGTTCGTGTGTTTGCATAATTGTTTGAATGCTTTATTTATAATTATTTATTTACACCATAGAAGTGTACCTACCGTTTCTTTCCGTTGTGTATTCTTTAATTCGTGTGAGTGTAGTTCCACTAATTTATTGTCGAGTCTGCCATTTGTCATTGAGTAAATAAAATATTGTAATAAAGCGGAATTCGTGAATCGATAACATATTGCCATTAATTGCATTTATATTTTAATACAAAGTTAATCATAATGCTTGTCAGAACAACGAATGAGGTTCAACTATCCTTGGTGTGCCGACACTACCCTTAATTATGAGAGGTGTAAACAGTGCATCAACACAGTATCCTTACTATTTATTCATCCAAATAGAATAAGTATTTTTTCCTGGTATATATTTGTGGTTTGAGCATAATCATTTTGTCGGTGGTTAGATATGTGATGGTACTTTAAAAATATTTTTGGAGTACAATCACATATGGAATGGTGCTATATTATTTAAGATAATATTGAATTTTAGGAAGAATATCTTTAACAGATTATATAATTTTAACTAAAATCAATCGTGAATGTGTGATTTTTTAAATAAATTTTATTTATTTTGTCATTTGGAAATCAAAATTACCTACGATAGCAGTCAAAACCAAGTGATGTTTGTAGCTCTGTATAATACTATTATTAACTTATTAACTCTGTACTGGGCATCACAATATGTGTATGTTTTTGAGCAATCGAGTATATTCCATTAAGTAAATTATTATCGAACCTATACTTTAGCTAGATTTAATATTTATAAAAATCTATTTGCTCATTATCAAAATTGTACCTATCCATTTAGCCAAATATTCTATTTACGGTGAGACGATAATAATAAGATAATATCGGAGTTACGCCTCGGGACGATTAATAAGAGATGACTTGGTTTGCTTGATCTTAGCTAATTATCGTACTTATGTAACCTAGCAGGCGAGACACCGCCCCGAGGCTCTCGTGTCTACTGGCCTAGTGTGTTACTATAGCTTTGTATTTACATTTCTTCAAGAGTTTAGTTTAAATGTATTTAACGAGATACTAAGTGAGATTAATGTTTGATATAGCATACTTTATGTCTGCATATTTGTTATTGTTGTAATTATTTTAGGAGAGTTTTAATATTGTTTTATAGTGGCCTTTATTCCGTATCCGAAGTGATAGATTATGCTGGTTTTGATACTTAATTACACTTTTGCTCTCTGCAATACATATTTATATTAATATAGAATAACAAACTAGTATTCGGCTTCTTTATAACTTTGGTATACTTATTAACCGCACTTAATAATTGAGATTATTCATTTGTATTCACCATTTTAGAAATGTATTTAGCTAAGACTATCAATCATTGTAGTCAGTAAGCAATATGGCTTAAAGCCCACAGTGTGTAGGAGAGCCAAGTATTCAATACTATTATATTATTATGATGTTGTGATAACCACAGGAGTCGGAACTAGTGTAATTGGATAGTTTTTTACCTTGCCCTGTAATGAAGCCTTGTAAATATTTACCAAGCCTTTACTAGAATAAGGAACGAATGTTGATTAAAATTTTTGACACAAAATATTGTTTCATTTATCAATTCATGTTTGTTATGTAACTTGTTTGCAAATATACAATACTCAAGCTAGAGTTGAGAACGACTGATAATAATTTTATCTTGAAATTGCACCTATTATAGCCTGACCAGGAACATAAAAACCCTCGCCATGTTGCGGAAAATTAATGGTACTAATTTCTTTTAATGGCAACAGTAACTGAAAACTTCATTGACATGTCACCTTGCATGTCAGTCTATTGCTGTCAAAGTGTAAACAAACTTTATTTTAAATGTGCGCAATTGATTTTGTGAATTAAATTGCTAAAATCTTTATATAGTCGTGAAAGAAAAGTGGTTCACAATGTGTTAAAGTATTTGTCGAAGAGAAATACTAAGGGTTCGGACAATATTTTCATTGAATAATGTTTCCGACAAAGGTTGTCAAATTGACTGACATGTTTATCGTATAGTACAGTCAACTATGAAAATTAGCTGTGGTTTGTTTCAACTACCTATTTTAAAGTTTTTTGTCACTTTGTAAGTATTGAATTTTATGGAATTGGGAAAGAAGTACCGAGCTTGAAGCGTTCATGAGCAGACATTGTAGTTGAATATTCAAGTTCAGAATTTGATTATTGATGAATAATAATAAAATCCTACTTGCTCGATTGATGGTTTCATTTAATTTATTTAAACCAGTTTACCTATAATATAATACGTTTTTGTTAATTTATGAAAATATTAAATAAGCCTATAATCCTGAATCCTGATACATAAAGTTAGCCTATTAATTTAATACAGGTACGACTGTACCCAGTGTTGCACTATCAAATGCAATTGAAGCGCCTCTATGCCAGGGTTTTTATGTTCCTGGTCAGGCTATACATTCCATATTTATTAAAATTGCATGGGGAAAGTTATTGCATTTGAGCAGTAGAATCAAACCCTTTTTATTTGATAGGTATAGTGTATAAACGTATAAACATACTAAGTACGCATAGTCGCGAAGTTAAACCATTTATAACTTAAAGGCTGGACAGATTTTGATGAAATGGTAAGTACCATCCGTCGTTGGCGGTCAACATGATGTCCGTCACTGGCGTTGAAAAGGTTAATATAAAAAAAAACTAAAACGATTTCATCTTACAAAGACGCAGTGCGCGCAAACCCTAATTAAATAAATAAAGCTGTCAATGTCAATACAATGTAATTTATAATCTGTGTGGTGTTTTGACAGTTTACCTACCTTGTTTCTGACAGATTCTGCCTGCCGTATCATTTGCATTTTGCAAACGTTAATTTATTAATAAAATGTGTTTGTGCATTGAAAACTGATAAAAATATTATTATCAATACGAACAATTTACACCTGTTAATTAGAGATAAGGGGAAGAAGACATATTAGTTATGATATTGGCTGAAACTTTGTTGTTCTCTCTATCTCTGATCGATTGCGGTGCAATTTTATTTCTGTTAGTTTACTATATAATAACGCTGTCTGACTTGGAATGTGATTATTTGAATGCTCAGGAGTGTTGTGAGAAATTAAACTACTGGCTATTGCCTAAATACATTGCGCACTCGTTCATAACATTCCTATTGCTACTTCATGGGCAGCTGGTTCTATTTCTGATTAATCTGCCTATGTTTATATGGCTCACGTTTGAATATCTGACCATACCTCAAGGAAACTTAGGAGCTTACGATCCAGCTGAGATACACAATCGAGGTAACCTAAAGAAACACCTGAGAGATGTTATGATATACATTGGGTACTATCTCATATTCTTTTTCATATACCTCTACTGTTTCATCCTTGCTCTATTGAAAGGGGACCCATTACAAAGGCATGCTGATGATGAAATTATAACTAAAATGTAAAAATGTCTGATAATTCAGTAGATAGTATTGATTTGGGAGAAGCTCAGGACTTAAGTGACTCAGACAGCAGTTCTAATGATGACCCTGGCCCTGCACCATGTGTGAAAGTGCCTCTACCAGAGAACATAGCAGCTTATGTTGAGAATGTTGAATTGATGCGTGATATTGAACCAGTTGATTGTAATAGCAATCTTATTGAGAATGTAATGAATAACTATGTTATTGTTAAGAAGATTATTAGTAGTCTACCATGGCAAGAGAAGATGCTATGTAAACATGTGTGCCAAACGTGGCATTCAGCTGTGCTAGCCCTCCAAAAGGAACAGCTCAGTCCTGCAGACTTTGTGATAGATTTACAACTTGCTTCAATAAAAAATGGTGTGAAATATAAGGTGTCTGGTGTGTATTACACTGAGCCGCTAGTCATTTTCACATTTACAAATACCCCAGCTGGGTTTGGGATTACTAACAGATGCTTGGAGTTGGTACCCTCCCCATGTGATCCACCATGTGATAAAGAACATTGCTGTAAGTATATTATGATATTGATATTAATAGCTTTCCTGGCCCTTTTGCTGAATGAGATTGCCATTAGTTGTGTACTTTTTAACAATGAAGGGATTTAAATAATTTCTTTATTTACAGTAATTGATTATATTCATCGTGATACTACTGCACCAAAAGATTGTATGCTAACAGTGAGGGCAGGCTACCTCTCATACATGCCACTGCCACATTCAATAACAGCTAAGCATACAATCACGCAACGCATGTTTCGGAGATCAAACGCATTTATTGGTGGAATTTACATACCAAAAATTCCAGATGTTCAATTTCATGTGATCAATATAAAGACTAATACAGACATGCAGAAGGAATACTTTGATGTAATCTCAAATCTTGCTCAGGACAACATCTTCAAGGGTATTTTAATTTATGTGACTGAAAAGTTTCTTCTACATTCAGAAATTGGGGAATGTGCTTACCTAAATTATTTCAAGGAAGTGTAAGTTTTAATATTTTTATTCCATTTTGTTCTAGTATGAACAACTTTTCTTTATAATTATGTGAATTAGTTTATTTAACATACTATCCTGGCACAAACTTCAAAGTAGAAAAAAAAGTTCTTTGTTTAACTTATTTGTTTTATTTTTATTTTTATAGGCAACCAGACATACCTTACGCACTTGGAGGCTGTATAGTTGAAGATACTATGTGCGAACTCAGTAACATAACGCCACTGGTGGACTGCAGGAATGAAGGAAATTATTTTGTCAGTGAAAATCTCATAACTATTGGGATGTTCACAGTGCCTAAAAATACTAATGCTGCAGATCAAAACCACAAAATAAACTTTGATATGTACTCTCTTATACTGGAATCATCAGATTGGACTAAAGCAAAAATACAGAAGACAATTAATGAGGTAATGGTACAAAAATAATTGAAATACATGTAATATGTCTGACTCTGAACATGTTCATCTCTATTAAAGTATACAATGAGTTCTACACACTACCTACTAGTGTCAGTGTAAGTACTACCAGACAGGCTATGCTGAACTGAGAGGATTGTCCTATAAGTTCAAGGCTGTCTTTCAGACAGTAGAGAATAAACAGTAATGTTTAGTTTGACCTGTGAGACCTTACAGCCGCACGCTCGTACTGTTTCTTCTGAACAACTAGTAGGTTTTGACTATAATAATAAATATTACTTTTTTTTCAGTTCTCCAAGAAAGTGCCGCGTTTCGAGCACAGCGTGGTATTGAAGCTGTCATGCGTTGGACGCGATCAGAAGCACGAATTAGAAGAAGACTACTTCAGAGCCGAATTCCCCACTAGCAGGCTGGTGGGTTGCTTTGGTAACGGGGAGTTGGGGGTCAACCACCCGGTACGACCCGCCGACGACGCCCCGCCGTCGAAAAGACATCGACATGACCCGGGACCCGAGTTTGGATTGATATACTCATACTCTACAGTGTTTGTGTATATTGGATGGGGGAAAATCACGTCACCTGAAGGACCTAACCATTAAGAAATTAATGAGGATAATCATTGCTTAGTTACTAAAGATCTGTCTGAGAACTGTGCAATACTGAACTTAAGTCGCCAATTTATTGGAGTGATTTTAATATAAGGGAATGCCTAGTAAATATGTAGGTACTGGGTATTATTGATGTGATAGTACTTATGCTTCCGAAAATTTATTTAGTTGTATTATTATTTTGTTGTCATTGTCATTATATCATGAATCTACAGGGTGTTAGGTAAATGGGTATATGAGCTGACACTAGCCCATGTTAACATGGTCATATAAATGGTATGGTGAAGTCAGAAAATTGATATCTTCATTTTAATTATTTTATTTTTCATACAAATCGGATTTTATAAAATTTATTTTGTACTAGCTTTCCGCCCGCGGCTTCGCCCGCGTGGATTTTTGTCTGTCACAGAAAAACTATATCGCGCGCGTCCCTGTTTCAAAAACCGGGATAAAAACTATCCTATGTTCTTTCCCGGGACTCAAACTATCTCTATGCCAAATTTCATCAAAATCGGTTGCGAGGTTTAAGCGGGAAAGCGTAACAGACAGACAGACAGAGTTACTTTCGCATTTATAATATTAAGTTGGGATTGGGATGAAAATAAAAAATAAAAAAATGATGATATAAAATTTCTGACTTCACCATGCCATTTATACGCCCATGTTAACATAGGCTAGTGTCGGCTCATATACCCATTTACCTAACACCCTGTATAGTGCTTAAACATTATGCTATTGTAAAAATGCGTACTATCGCATAATGGTCTTAGTTCAAGTTTTTAGTATGTAAAATAATTAAATATCAACCAGGAATAAGTTTCGATTTCTCAAGTGAATAAAATAATTATCTCTGTAAACGACACGCTTAGACACTACATAGCTTAATATGAAGAATATCCAAATATTAAAAAAAACACTTCATTATGGATGTAATGATAAGTAACTAGGTGTACCATGTGATTTTCAGATTACTAGCATTTTGAGAAGTTATCTATTATTACCTATACATACATTTAAGAATATTCATTTTATTGAATTTAATTTGTAGACATAGATAAAAAGTACAATATAAGCTTTTCAATCTCAAACAGCATAATTTTGTAAGATTTTGATATGTTAGTAAGGTTTGCAGAATAGGTTAAGTGAATCATAAAATTATCTTTCTGGATTTTTATTAATATCATGTGAAAAATATCTATCAGTAAGAATAATATTGTAGCATGAAATTATTTAAGAACAAAACGTTTTAGATATTACATATTCTGACTTGTGCACGATTAATGAATACATTTTTAAATAGTAACTTAACTTTTTTTTCACATCCATAATTTAACAACAAGCTAGGTATGTTATGTATGGGGCCTATATCTAAAGGCGGCTCTTAAAATCTGACACCGGGATTATCTATGACCAAAAACACGTAAAAAGGCCATCTGATCCCAAACTAAGCAAAGCTTTTGTTATGTATGGGTACCAAAAAACGATAGCAGAAAAAGAATATAAACGTACACAAATATTTTTTGTAAATAAATACATACATACTTATACCACAGATAATAAAATAATACCCAAACCTATACCACAGATAATATAATACCTATACCAACCGATATACAGGGTGTTACTTTGCATTCTTGCCATATTTACAGAGGTTACTATATTACTGATACTGAACACAAATCCGTAAAAAAATAATGCCCGAAAAAAATTTTTTTAAATCTTGAGTATTTTATTTTATCGACAATCTGTTAAACACACCACTAATTATCGTAACGCATGCACATCACTTGTTGGCGATGGCGATGGAGACTTTTTAACTTTTTATTGTATTTTTAAATATCTATTGCAATCTATTGTCTTTAAAATGTCTTTTTGACACTTGTAAAAAACTGAGAAATCCATCAAACACAAATCACGTTATAAATAATACAAAAATGACTGAAGTGTATTCAAACAACGAATAATTTAATCAAAATGGTGCTTGGAGTGTCTGCAAGACGTCTTAGACGAAAAAATGCTTGATGACGTACCCTTAGCGTTACACCAAATGCTCTACTACCAGCAGGATGGTGCTCCCTCACAATGAGGACGTCAAGTGTGCGAATAATACGTTTGCTGAACAGTGGATTGGACGAGGGGTCCAGTAGCTTGGCCACCACGATCCTCGGACCTGACACCAATGGATTTTTGGAGTGACTCGAAACGACTGGTATGCGCAGAAGAGATAAACAGTGTAAACGCGTTACATGAAAGGATTGTTTTAGTGAAACTGTGATACAAAACGTTTATGTGTTGCGAAAACTAAAGCGAAAAACCTACGCTTCGCCGTGCTAGACTGTGCCTTCATCAGAACGGAGGACACTTTGAACACTTGCTTCGCAGTACGTAAACTTTGTAAGTAGGAACTTATAAATAAATAATTAATTGTGAATAAGGTGATTTCATTTCATACTTAATTTATTAATTTGTAAAAATAGGGTACAATGTTGTAAATTAATTGAAACCCTATTAATTATTACGTATTTTTGACGGTCCTAAGCCCGTAAAGTAGAAAGGAAAATCTGTAATCAACTGAAGAGTATTTTAAAATAGTTATTATGACTGGATAAAAAGGCTGGTACCCAAAGCCATAAAATTAAGAACTAGGCCACGCCCACTAGGTTTATTCCACTTGCACCTGTAGAACGTGCGAGACAAAATTGGTTTATTCCAATTTGTACTGAAAAACCCAATTTACTAAAATCTTAGTGTACTTTATGGGAGTCTCTTGTTTATCTTAAATAATAGGTATTGTTACCTACTTTTATCTCTGTGAATATGGCAAGAATGCAAAGTAACACGGTGTATTCATTTACATACACAAGGCTCAAAGTCACCCAAAGGGCGATGGAGCGGGCTATGCTCGGAGTTTCCCTGCCTGATCGAATCAGAAATGAGGAGATCCGCAGGAGAACCAAAGTGACCGACATAGTTCGCAGAATTGCTAAAATCAAGTGGCAGTGGACGGGGCACATAGCTCGTAGAGACGATGGCCGTTGGGGCAGAAAAAATCTCGAGTGGCGACCACGGGCTGGAAGACGTAGCGTGGGCAGGCCTCTTACTAGGTGGACCGACGATCTGGTGAAGGTCGCGGGAAGAGTCTGGATGCGGGCAGCGCACGACCGTTCATTGTGGAAATCCTTGGAGGAGGCCTTTGTCCAGCAGTGGATGTCATTCGGCTGAAACGAACAAACATACACAAATGTTATCTAGTATTGTAACGTGCGTGGATCGAACCCGCGACCTCTATCTTATAAGTCCGGTACGTGTTGAATCACTAGGCCAAGCGGGCGGGCGTCAACGATTCTATTGAGGACAGGAAGGAATCTGGTGCAGGCAGGACTCGTATACACCCTACTTTTTAATAAAATTTGGGTAATAAAACAACCCTTGGACATTAAATATCTGCATTGCTATCTATACTTATAATAAATCTGTAGAGAGGTCAATTCTGTACATGAAATATATTTTCAAAATAACTATCAGGGGGTGATAAGTAATCGATACTGATACCAAAAATGCAATCAGTAAAATTTTTGTCTGTCTGTCTGTCTGTCCGTCTGTATGTTCCTTATAGAAACAAAAACTACTCGACGGATTTTAACGAAACTTGGTACAATTTTTCTTCATACTCCTGGGCAGGTTAGTATACTTAGGAATTCCCACGGGAACAGGAATTAGCGGGAAAATCCTTTTGTATGAAAAATCTAAACCGCTTAAGTTAGACACTTGAAATTTGGCATGTAGGTACCTTAGTAAACTTAAAGCTTAGTTACAACAAGATATTGCAAAATTCCCACGGAAACGGGATTTAGCGGGAAAAAACATTTGTATGAAAAAATCTAAACCGCGTAAGATAGATGAAGGGGGTAAAACGGGATCCACGCGTACGAAGTCGCGGGCGGCCGCTAGTCTATCTAATAATTTGACATGCTGCATCTGCATGCAGTAAGTATAGTAATTAAATTACACAAAACGGTAAGTTTTAAGTAAAGGTAGGCCTTAATTACTTAAAAGTTACAAGTCAAAAGTATCGGTGCCAATAATTCCGTTATACGAAAGTGGTAGTCAAATTGACCAGAAATTGAATTTTACGCATTAAGTTTCACGAATCGCGAACATGATAGGTATTATGGACAGCGCGTTTCGGTGATCAACTGTACTTTAATTATGTACGCAAGAAAAGTAGGTAAGGATGACGGAAAATCAAGCATAACACTTGTATTTGTGTAGTAGGTACTGGTAGTATTTAATAGGTACGATTTAACAATGAAATGCAACAACAAAGAAGTTTAAACTTACTGTACTGTCGTCCATTATGTCGACATTAGATTTAAATTATTTTGAAAAGAGTAAAAAAACATTCGCCATGGGGCTCGAAACTGCAAATGTAAGCTAAAACTTAATTAGGTACCTACTAACGAATAAGTATAGAATAATAATAAGTATTATGTAACAAACCTATTGCAATATGTAGTCTTATGAGAAGGTAAGGAGATACTCGTACTTTAGTATTGTCTACCAAATCTGTTTAGGATTAACGTAACAGTTCTGTTGTAAAGTTAAATATAGGCAGGAACTTGTGGCAGCTTTAAAGCAATGTTAAGTAGTTCCTCCTAATTACCTATTCATTCACGAGGAGAAATCATTTAGGTACCTATTCCAAAACTGCTGGTAGGATGTTAAGCAAGTAGGTATATAGTACTTACGTGTTTTCTCAGTAATTTATCGTACAGTCGGGTAAGTAAATGACAGACAGACAACTAATTTGACTAAGTGGGGGAGGGGAATGCGCATCCTAAAGCAGATAGTCACATATTTATTATTATTAATATTAAAAATGCGAAAGTTTGGATGTCTGGATGAATGTTTGTTACTCTTTCACGCAAAAACTACTGAACGGATTTTGATGAAACTTTACAATATTATTCTTTATAACCCTGAATAACATAATAGGCTATAATTTATAACTATTTGTGACAAACTAAATTTCACGCGTGTGAAGTCGCGGGCAAAAGCTATTGACTATAAACTTCACTTGCCAATTGATTGTTGAAATGCGTTATTGAACATATAAATTAGGTACCTATCTAAATATGATGTTTATAACTGCTAGAAACTATAGTTACCTATACTAGAAGTACTAGAATTACTGGTAGTTATAATAAATATTAGACGATAATATTAATAAATCTGATTATCTGACATTTCAAAAATAATATTATGAAAATATTTTTTACTGATTGTGGTCGAGAAGCTCTATTCAATACATCACTGGAGTCCACCAAATTGTTATCCATTAGCTTCAGACATAGCATGTCTAACAGACAGTAAACCAGACAAGTTTCTGTTTTTATGATTTTTATTAGGTTTGTACATAACAAATTATGATTTCTCCTAGAGAGCTAGTAACAAGCAAATCACAAATTAGTTAAGTGTTCACTCTGCCGAGTGATGAATTACGACAGCAATTACTATCGCTCGTTCGATACATAAATTTTAATATCTATTTTTGTTTGATTCCATTTAGTAATTGGAGCGAATCTTTCTAAATTCTTAGAGATAAAATGTTTGTTTATACGACGTATTCTCCGGAACACTGAAACGATTATTGAAAACGCTTTCATGAAAAGAAAGCTACTGTCACAGTACTTATTATTATTCTGTGCTGTCACTGACAACTGACATCACAACTCTGATGCCAGCTTAAGGTTGTCATGACTCAGTTAGGATGAGGCATTACGTGCTCTCGCTTATTATGTAGTTTGCAATGCTCTACCAAACTGTGCACAAATAAACAAAGTGATTTTACCTACATTATGCCCACTTTTAAATCGACGAACCCAGAATCTCTTAGAGTTGATTGAGTCTTTTCCGACAACTGGATTGCGTTTTTACCTTCATCGAATTAATTTTCACGCATTATAGAGATTTAATTTTGCGAAACTAGTCCAGACAACGGTCCAGGTAACAATAACCCGTGTGCATGTGAATGGTAAACGAATATTATGGATCAGTTACATCGGGGTGCGTGTGAACGCCTGGCTGAAGAAGTTGTTAAGTCTGTAAACGAGATGTAATTTATAACGTGAGATGAACCGAAGACAATCATCTTGTGGCATCAATAAATTTGCTATTAAATAGGTGTCACCACGAAAGTACGATTTTTGAGATTTTTGTTTAAAAACTTAAACGGTACTTCGTTTATATTTCGCTTTTCATGAATTATCAATGAATACTGGAAATCATTTAAAGATAAACGCAAATTGTACCCACCCTAGACCACCAAAACCTATCATTTGACTCTACAAATAATTATAATATTCACATCCGTTTTGTTAGGTTTTGTTCAACATTAGGTGATATTTTTTTAACAAACGCCATAAATTGTAGAGCCAGTTCGGTTCTCAGGTAGAATGTAGAGTCAAAATCAACGATATGAATAATATCTTCATAAGTATACGTTATCATATGACCGTTACGAAGCCCGCGATTCAATAGCTAATCGAGTCGAGAATTTCGTAGTAGGGACGTAGCGCTACGGGCTACGAGACTACGAAAATATTAAAACTTTTCTGTAATTTACATGTAATATAGAAATATTAATTGATTGATTAATTAATTCATTAATTGAGTTGCTAATAAAATCTGTCTCGGCTATAAATGACATAGTAAAATAACGTAAATTTTGCTTGCTTCGCTTCAATGATTTCAATCGAAAGATTTAAAAACTAATCTTAATGCCGCTCTACCGCAGTCAACTGGTGAAATATCAAATGGCAAGCGAAAGCAGGATTAGTGAAGAAAGTCCGTTCCTGTAGAGTCGAAGGGTGAGTGGATCGTAGGCTCCGAGGCGGCTGCGGCACGGCGCCAGTGCTTCGCCCGGTGGCTCACGGGACGCACGCCCGCGCTCGAGGCATTTCTCCGCGGATGTGACACGCGCGTATCGGACATTATTTTGTTGTATCTAACTTTTTTATTTTAGTGATGAATAATAATGGTGGGTTTTTGTTGTATTTTTATGAGGCTTTTATGTTATTAAATTTAGTTTTTAACATAATTAATCAATCTTTAAATTAAATAATGTTTATTTTTATAACGAAAAAAAAACCCGGTTTTAATGTGGAAACAAAAGTTTTCAGCGAATATTTTTATATTTGTAAATAGAAAAAGATGTTTACTTAGTAACATCATACGTAGTAAGTAGATATTTAAAATTATTTAGGTACTTACCTTGTTAATTATAAGCATTAAATAAACCTGCATTGCCTGGTAATTTGTAAAGGAATCTTAAGCACACAGGAGGAGCGCTAATTTAACATTATCGTTAATTAATTAAGGGTCCTGGAATTATTAAATGCAAATTAATTCAGGTGGATACAATTTATGCAAAGGGCGCCGCTCAGTTCCTCCCATTAGAGACCCCATGTGTTCGGAATACTTCACCTTCTAATTAGGCGCCGTAATTGTACAAAATATACACTCGTGGATATTCTACGTTCTTCGTGGTTCCACTAATTGAATCATAATTACCGATGGGAAGCAGACCACAGGTACTTAGAAAAACAATATTTCTTCAGCTGCTATGCTTCAGTAAATGTTTGTGTGCACATTTCAAACAGGTATCATTTCTGTTTGTAATCATCGCGTTAGATATCAAAATAAAGTAGACGGCTAAACTGACGTTGCACATTATTGCTCTAGTTAATGCCCATTTCAAAAAAATACTATTAGTTTCTCACAAAACGAGGTCCTAAGTTTATGAAGCCATTGGTTCTGAAATAATTTTCTGTGGGAACGAGGTTTCCAGTGTAATGTGTATTGTTAAAAATAAAAGTAAGGAATTTAGATTACGAGAAAATATTATAGATAAACGTTTGATATAAAATATGATGTTGTTTATATGTATTATAAATAACATTTGTATTACGTTTTAATTGTAGGTAATAAATTATTCGATTTAATAGAATTTGTATAGTTTGGTTGGCATGGTACGCTAACAAAAGAAGATAAATGATGATTAGGTTCACAGCGGAATATAATAAAAATATATTAAATCCCTTTATGACATGAGATCAATTCGGCCTTGCTCGAGCAGTAGTCAATATTAAACCAATTATATGTCCTATCATTTAATATTTATTTGCAGTTTTATTATTCTGATGAAATTTATGTCAACATAAGGCACTTTATTAAAACCGACGATCGCGGCTATTTTCGTTGTTTTATTTTAATAATCGATTTTCAAGAAGAACGAAACCAAAAGAAAAGGCATGAAAAAATAAACAGATCACAAAATCTCTTTGAGAAAGTTGTTCTTTGGTAACCTGTTACATGCAATTTAGACTTGCATATTGTGATGATCTGCAAAATTAAACAATGCTTCTTGTTATGTACGATATCAGCGTTAATGTCCAACAAGTGGCTGTGAAGCGCACGGAGAGCGGCGCGGGCGCACGCTGCGTTCACTTTCACCGCTCGTCGCCGCCGAAATGTTTGTTAGAAACTTATCGTCACATTACTCCGTGTTTTATTAAACAAATAAAAATATTCGCTGAAGCTGTCTTCGTTTATAGTGAAATTACATCTGACTCTATCTCAGTGTTTGATAATAACTAGCTACTACATTATTGATTTAGCGACTGTGACGAAATCTGTTTGATTTTCACACGCAAGTAACGGTTGGTTTAAATGGTAAAAACTGCTGTTGCAATTTAAATTTAATCGAAAAAATTGCATGCAGTTATTAGTTTCCTATGCCTGTTACCGACACAATTACAACTGGGGATATTGTTTGTTTGCAGCGGTTGGTGGCCGGTGTAGCGTGAGACCGTCTGTTGCTAATCTGGCGAACCACAGTTGAGCTCCCGAATTCAACTGACCGCGTTGTAGAAGCGCCTGGACTCGTGAGTGTTGTGCAATTCAAGTGACATAGAACTGTTCCGAGCCTCCGGAACTGCTAGAGATCAAGTGAAAGTCTGTAATTTCCCCCATTTGTGTGGGAGTCCGAACTAAAGTGGAAAAACAAAGAAGAGCTTAGAAACAATGGACCACCTGTTCCGGCAAAGGCGGATTAGCGTGCCCAAGCGGTGAGTACTTTCAAACGTAACCCTGTATTACATTTGTCACTCTATTCACTTATTCTCGTGTATTATGCGCCTGCGCGGATACATTATCGTTTAGCGTAATCGTCTGCTTCTCGCCGAATAAAAGAAACAAAAGTTATTGATGTCGAGTTAATGCTTCTGCATCATTAGATGTGTATTCATACCGTATTCGAATGTTAAGCTTTTAACTGCTCATTTTAATATCTTTGGAACTGACAAAACGTTTGGAGGCTCAAGATAATGGTATTTAATGTGTACATGAATGTAATAACTACTTTATGCACGAAAGTAGTGACAATAGAAAATCCATTATCTGTCTATGAAGACATTAAAAAAAATTCAAACTCAGTTAATAAATAGGTATTAGTAGTAGCTAGTTAATTTAATCGGTGTAAATCTTAGAACGGCAATTGGAAACATGTTTTTCCCGTCGCCTACTTCGAGGCATCTATTATACATGTCACTTGCAATTAGCCGTTTCATCGAGAAAATCGTCGTGTTCTTTTCCAATCGATAAGAACGTTGTCAACCCGGACGGAGCTGATTAGCTGAATTAATTTTAATTACCCGACAAAACGTTAGAGGAACAATGATTTGATGTAACAAACGGTTCCGATGCGATTCGTAGAACAAACGGAGATGTAAACAATTATTGCCGGCGGGGTGAAAGACCTCCGCATTGGTTTTTGCCAGCGATGGCAGCGATATGTCGGGTTGTTGCTGACTAACGATCGACAATAGAGATGTCTTCACAGCGAAATGGCTTCACACTGAAAAAAGCGTTATAGAAATATTTACATACACTTTTAAACTTCCATTATCACCTTCATATCATTTCAGAGATAATAAAGACTATTGCTCAAAAATTGTAAGTTTTAGTTTAGGGTAATATTAAGATGATAAATTAAATAAATAATAGAGTGGTTTTCAAAAATTATAATAGGATCGTTAGTCGATCTGAAAAGATAATGATGTACTCTATATAAATTTTTCTTGTGAAAACAAGATTTATTATTTTATACAAAATATATTTTACATGACTGCACATTCATCATTTCGCGTGCTAAGACACTGACAGCTCGCGTTCTTGTATAAACGGCCTGATAAATCGGAACTTTTTCATCTTTGGCAAAAACATCAATGTTTTGATTACAGACTGTTGCGTATTTGAATTCACATGTGATTATCAACCATATTACTTTTACGAATACTACGGTGTAGTAATAAATAAAGCCTAGGTGGAGTCAATTAAGTCATAATTATTTCAGATTTATGAGGGCTCGCTGAGACGCTGCATAATTCAGAAAAATAAAATTATTTACATATATCTGCTCGATCGGAAACCAATCTCATCACGACAGAACAAATTATATTTAGAAACATTCTATCATTATACTTTTTCTATCTATTTTCATGATGAGATAGACTTATGCATTTTTATAAAAATCTAACAATACAAAGATCTCACGTAACTCTCCTCTTAATATTCAAATGCGGAAACTATTTACAAAACCAATACTTATTTAATGCAAACGTCTATTGTAATTTATTCTATTACGGACCAATCCATCGTTGATATCCAAATATGGAGTAATATCAAATATGTATTATGTTTCCGGTCGCGAGTTTCTAAAGAAATTGCATAATTTTGCGGAAAATTTCCCAAATATGATATAATGTTGAAGGGAAAGTGGTAATTTCAGCTATTTTCGGGTACACTCAAGTGTGGCGTATGGCGCTGGATCTCAAGTCATTTTGTCACACTGTTTGTTTATAAATGTTATCCATTCTGTGTACATAAAGTAAGTGTAGAGTGTTGCTTGTTTTCTCTTATGAGTAAACTAACTATAAAGTTAATTATTAAAACATACGAGTAAGTTATCGTCTAAATTAACAACATCATTAAGTACCCACCTCAGGCCAAAAAGTATCTTAGTGTTGGTCAACTTCGTAACATAATTTATTAATAAATAGTGTTATTGGCGTGACAGGGAATGCTCATCGCTGATGCAATTAGCCGCCTCGCGCCGTCCGGCTATCTTGTCAAGAAATGAATAATGTTTATATAAATACCCACCAGCATTCGTTCTTTTAAATAAAAATAATATGTTATTAACACCATAATTGCGTTACAATCGAAAACTTGTCAGGCAAAGACCCGCATCGCGACAACGCCACAGCTGCGCGCGCGCAACTAGAGCATAAAAGCAATTTCTCGCCGCGGGATGAATTTCTTAAATGATTGACGTACATTTTCATGTTTACATGTAATTTGTTATAATAGTAATAATAAGTACGTGAATATAACAGTCCCATTTGTGCTTGCTGCTGAAAAACAATTAATTAACTATATGATTTAATCGTAGCTTTTAATTTAACGGCACAGTAAGCATGCGTGAAAACTTAAAATTTTGAATTAAAGCGCATGTAACTTCACGCGTTGATTCTATGGATTTACACTAAGTACAGCTTGCTACATAAACTATATCTAATTAAATTTCTAGTACTCAATAAGTTTATATCCGTGTATTGGAGTATAAAATATTATGCATCTTAAAGTAAAAAATGTTATACATTTTTACAACGTAATCAATTACACTAACAATCAACAGCTTGCATTCTGTTGTCGGAGACCAATTATTATGAAAATATGATCATAGTTATTTCCGATAGAAAAATGTTGTACATAGCGATTGTTGTTGGGAATAAAGAATTTTCCGAGAAAAGAAATGAGGAACATAATGGAAAGAGATTCGTAGAAAGGCGCGTTTATATGTTAATAGCTACAATTAACCGTAGCCTGAGTCAGTATTTATGGCTTTTCTCACACTGTGAAATCTGCATAGATCTAGATGTCTGACATTGAATGCAGACTATCAAACGTGTTGAGCTGCTTTTTCGGTGGCTTAAAAGTTTACTTATAATTTCAGTTTTTCTACCTCAAAAACAGAAATCCTCACCTTGAAATAAAAATTGCTGGTTTAATGTTAATTAAATGACTTAAGTTTTATTCACCTGCAAACAAAAAAGTAATGAACACTTTTTAAAATTTATTCTTTAAAAGTAACAGTATTCTTGATAAGGGTTGAAATCGTTGGAGCCATAAAATAGGAAATATATAATTCAACACATACAGAGCCAAATAAGGACGATAGTAACTTGTGCGTAGAGTTTACTCAGGGGCCCTTACTAAGTTTCGAGTTTACTGCGCTTTGCCGGTAAGCCGATTCGGTATTGGCCAGCAGTGGACAGTTACTGCTGCACGCTTCACTTCCTACCCTCGCCGACCGCAGTGCGGATCTTCCATTAATTGTATGGAAACCACAACGGTTAACTGTACATTCATCATCTCTCTCATCGCGTTAAAAATATTAACGACCACTAAAAATTATTATGTATCAATTTACGATTAACGTAATAGTTTCACACTCCTCTATTTAATTGGCGTATTGTTGTTAACTTTTTACTGAGTTCACAGCCTTGTACTTATCGGTACTTAATGAGAGAAAATGCGCTCACTAATGTCTTTATGAATCATCCGTTCTACTACTTTGAAAATTCGTATTAGTATGTAAACCGTCACGACAACATTGTCAAAACAATTGCACTTTCCAGGTCCTACACTAACTGGCATCGGCCGAAATGGACGTGAATAGATTTCAAAAGTATGTGAGTTTCGCTTTGTTGAGCTCAATACGAAACAATGATCCTTGCTTAGCATCCCGCGACACAAACGAGTAAAATGTGGCTGTTTACGCGGTAGGTAACGAGGAAAATGTGTATTGTGTGGTTGGAACAAAAAAATCGCGGTCTGAAGCACTGCAATAAACGTATTCGCAAATTACGTTGGTAATATGAAAATATTTCAACAATAGGACGCATCCGTAGACCCATTGTTTGTGGAATGCCATTAAAGCAAAATCGATGTGTTCCAAATGAGATACTGGCGAAAATTTTTAATACTTACTTAACAAAGCTTATGGATGATACGATAGAATTTTAATTTACGATCAAGATCTTATTCATCAATGAGTTTACGTAGGACTCTTGCAAATACATATCAATAAATTAACACTTGAACGTCCCTGAACTGGCCCGATCCTATTACTCGGCTATTACAGATATTACGTGCGGAGCACAAAGCAAAGACATCTCTTTTTGGCATCGGACCTTTTTCCGAAAAGAAACCAATCTAGAGCGTATTCCATTCCGATTCATGCTATCTTATTTGGAATTTAAACGCTAACCGATATAATGGGTCCTTTTGTTGGCCTCGACGTGTGCTGGGTTCCAAAATTGAGTGATGGACAGTTAGATAATTTCTTTCTCGGGGTCAGTACCTGCATGCGCGAGTTTTTGTTAGAGCACAGTTACCATTTGCGTACCCGCACCGGCAGCGGACTGCACGCGGTAATGTCTTTTCACATGTAATTGTCTTGTAATGTGTGTATAACTCGGCTAATGGGTCAACGAGTGCGTATTGTGAGACTGTGACTTCCGCTCCTCATGATTATTTATTCGATATAAATACATGTTTGATTTATAACATGTTTCGAGATCGTGACTTGCACGGGGAGAACAGAACGAAGCAGTCGCGGCTTAAATAAATAATAATGTATCAATGTTACGGCGAAATGCAGTACTTATATAAATTCACTAATGTACCTACTAGAAGCTGTACAGTTTTACACATTTCTTATGGTCTATAGAGGAATGTCGAGTAAAACATGGCTGCTGATATTAATTTATAAGACATTCCGTTAGTCAATTTTACATACTTCACCTACTAACGCTTTAAATATTCCACGTTTGCATCTCAAACGAAGCATTAGAAGCATCAATTTAGAATGGTTATTCCTCAAAAAGGTGTGGCGGTTTGAACTCAAATTACAGACGCATTGTTCCTCATTACAGTATTCATTGAGCTCACTTAGCTAGGAAAGTCACGAGCGCTTCTCAAGTCATTCTCGCTAATGACCCGCATGTAAATACTGCCCTAATGACAGTAACGCCGAATGAGTGCGTCTCGTATGCGTTACATGACGTGAAAATGAGGCCTTGGGAACATTCGGAGTGTCACAAGGCGAACGTTACGCAGGTAAATGAAACTTTTTCGAGACGAAAAGCTCGCAACTGCGCTTACGCGGATTATATATACCTAATTATCAGATTTGTTCACAATTTCATAAGATTAAATTTTGCATGCAACTCTTATTCATTCCAGAAATAAAAAAAAGTTTTCAATCGGTCCAACTGTTTCAGAGTTTAGGTAGAACAGACAGATAGCCAAATAGAGAAGAAACTTCATTAGTTCTAATATATTTGCATATAAATTTTGTAATAAGCTGTTATTTTAACATTACAAATAATCACTTAAATTTTATTTATGTGTTTGCTGTGCAATTTATACAGTATTTATTACCACTCAACATTTAAAGCTATAAAACTTAGTGAAGTCGGTTATTCATGTTCATGGCCGTTTTCAGGTTACCATAAATTTCTCTAACGAATTAGGAAGACTAATTAAATATTCCCTTAAGTAATACAGTTTGTAAGTAAACATTTAAGGCTTCAGCTAACGGTAGAGGAGCTTATTTACAACGAACATGGTCGAACTCGAGCCGAACACACTGATTTGCATTCCGGAGGGTACTCTATGGGCTTTGGGAACATTGAATAATAAACGCACGTAAATAAAACACAGCCCGTAGTTAACAATGAGTTAGTTTAGATTTAATTGATAAATAAAAGCTTTATTGTGTAGTTTAGTCGTGGTCAGGCTGTATAAACAAACATTAACTCGACTCAGTGTACAAGTTAAATGGTGACAAAATTCATTACGATTTGGAACTTGGAAAGTACGTCGAATGAAGTTAAAGAAAGTTGGAATAAAAAGATCTTGTTATGACCTTAATCTGATTGTGGCTGCTGGAGGGGTTTAATGAGAAAGACTAAAGGAGAAAGACACTAAAAAGTACAGGAAATTTCAGTAAAATTTTTACTAAAAGTATTCAATATTGATGGAACAGTTATAACTGCACGTATTTATCGGTGTAACTGGCGTTAAAGCATTTTTGCATAGTCAGGCTGTATTGATTCGTCACCGCTCACCTTTATAAGAATGAAACTGTAGTTGGGAGAATTGTGTGAGCTTTTTTATCAAATTTCAGTCAAAAAATGAGTTACTGTACATTTTTATTATTGCGTATGATGCTCATAACTTGTTAATTTCAAATCTGTTATGCATGCTTGGGCTTATTGTAAGTTCGGGATTGGTACAAATAAGATTCAACCTGGGAAAAATAAAAAATAAAAATTCTTTGTGACCCAATAATTATGTACGTGCTTGAATAAAGTAGATTTACAATAATGGTCTATCGGCTTCAATAGATAGAAAGTGGTTTATTGGATGGCTTGCTCTTTTTACCGCATTAGACAAGGCATGCTAAATCTGGGTTATGGACTGACTTCCCGAGAAAATCAGATGCTTCGATCACGGAATCGTTAATGTATCGGAAAGTCGTTTTTAGTTTTCCTCGTCTTTTTGGTTGAATAAGTTTAGAGAGTTATAAACTTACCTAAATTGTTTTAATTTTTTAATAAACTATTTTGTTATTAGTAACAAACGTTGGCCTTGGACCGAGTTAGTTGGTGAGTTCTGGAGGAAAACTTTTAAGAACTGGGATACAATAGGTCTATAAATAAAAAGGTATATAAAACCACACATATTAGCTAAAAATTACTTAACATAATTGTTCAATTAGTCTAACGAACAGCACCGTATTGAACCGTAACATTTACAAGGTGATGTTTTGTTAACTAGCTATATGAAGCGAACCATTTTAATTAGGGGTCAACATGAAAATCTGCAAAAACCGGTCTGTCCATACATCGCCGTGAATCACAGTTGATTAGTATCCAATAGAGAAAATCCTTCTTTTATCATAGAAAAAGTTGTCCGAATTGATGGTGTGAATTTTATGTTGCCTGCGTATTAAATTACACCGTGTGTACATATTATGTGCTTTAATTGGAGCACGTCCGCAATTGAGATACATCAATGGTTAGGTACGTAATTTAAAGTACAAGAATAATGTATTTATTGTTGTTGAATGTAGTTTTTCCCAGAAGCTGCGCATACGCACAGCATTTTCCGCTCGAGCAGAGTTCGCGCGCATGCGGTCAGGCGCGCTAATGACAGTCCGTTTTATTACGCGGGAGAAACTCCGCTGATCAAAGAAATCGTGTCAGTGAATCGAGATGCCAACGTCACTTTTGCATGTGTATTTACTATGCTCGTGCGCCATGGCACACGCGTTTTACGCCCGTATTCACAAACGTTGCTTGCTTAAGTGAAGCAGCAAATCGAACGCACAGCGTTGAATAGCGCTCTGTGATTGGTTCATGTGTCGCCCTGTGCGTCCACGCGCACTGTGAGACTTCACAGTAATGTTTTTGAATACGGGCGTTAGATTGGTTTCGGTGCGTTGAGAAAGACTTGTGCATTTGAAGTAATGGGTCAATCATAGGTATCTATATGAGAAGATTTACTAGTAGGACTTTAATTAATTTGTGTATTTATGAAAATAGTTATAGGTAGTTATCAAGTCCCCAGGCAAAATATTCCCGTCTTTTGGGCATTGTCCAAAGAGCTTTGTATATCTCCAAGACAAAAAGCAGCACTAAAATATATATTTGGTTATAGCGTGGTTTTATGATAAATCTGAAACAAAATACACATGAACGTTTTATGAACTTGTGTTGGTTTTGTTTCCTCACGATACATACTAAATAACTCAGATTGTTGTGAGAAAAAAACTTGATATTTCCTGTAAATTGAAAATGATTTCTAGACTTTAATTAATTGTCAATAAAATAAAAATAAGATTTATTAATAAATTTGTAAATAATACGAATAGAATCCAGTAATAGTGTCTTCAGTGTATTAATTACAGACCAGTATTGTCTAGCGTTTGGCTCTAAGATAAGGCTAATGAGACGTCGCTGCCAATACATCGCTTTAATTTAGCAACGTGTCTGCTATCTTATAACACTGACACATATCTCAGATAAGAGCGCAATACAAAAGCATTCTACGGAAACCGCAGTTGGTCGTGACTTCTATACTAAGCCACGCGAAAACAGTCCTTAAAAGCATTGTCTTAAGGACACCACAGATAAAATACCGACTCCATCTATCCACCGACCGCAGCCAAGTTTCTTTTAGAGCCAGCGTTGCGTCAATAGGGCTTGAAATCGACCGCCGCAGTTCCTGAAGCCCTAGTTTTTAAGCGTATCGCATTGTTTGGTTTAATTACAGCTCTGTTTCGCATGAGAATAGAGATCCGAGTCGACTCTAAAACAATGACGCTAAAGACGAAAATGAGAACTCAAATATTAATTGGAGCGTATTGTGCATGCGCGCCGCGCATCGGAAGGTTGCCGTAGGATATTTTAATTAAGCAACTGTTGTTGACAAAAAGGTGCCTAGAGGTAATTGTTTTTACAATGTAATTAGCGTGTAGACACAGTTGTTATCTTCGCATCCATTTTGTTTTGTAATTTTTTGTTAACCGCGCCGCAGCGCCGGTTTGTAAATTGGTTGTCAACATTTCAGCGCACATAATTACTCGCAGCATGGTCAAAGGAATTTTGATGAATGAGTTATAATAACTCAAAGCTACCTCACTACTATTTTTAAAAAGCTGTCTATCAGTTGAGTGAGGTTTTTCAGTGAGCTTCACAAGTTATTTGTTATTAAAACGCGTTGAAGTCTTTTGTATGGAGCTACGAATAAAACGTTATTTTATTAATGAAATAATATAAGAACCGTTATGTGCTGTTGTTTGTAATTAGATATATTTCAGATATTACCGAAATAATTGGCTGTCACAAGCACACAACAAGAACTTTGCAATTTGATCGCATTACAAAAACTAATCCAATTATTTAAACAGACAATAGGAATAAAGAAACCGACTGATTCAGAATAATTCAACTAGACAACCATTACTATTGTTTTCGAATCCAAGCAGAATCTATCATTGATACAGCAACAATACTGACGAGGTCGTCATGTGAAGAAATGCTTCCAAGAGCCGTTCGTAATACAGAATGTCATTAACTTCAGATTTCACTGCGCCAGATTACGTTGAACTTTATTGAATTCAAATGCGGCTAGTTCTTCGCCGCGGGAAAAGTGCAGAAGAGGTATTGTGTGCCGCCGCCGCGCGTTAACTCAAATGCATTTTTAGCGTGCACGCCGTCACAGAGTAACGGAGGAACAGCTATGCAAAAAGAAAACTAGACAATACAGACTTACAATGTTGGGGTACATACAATGCGCTGGAGTGTCGTCTTGCTACCGATTGTAGTGCCATTTTATAGGAAACGTAATGCAACAGCGAGTCGGGGTTTTCGAAACCAGGTGCAGGCCAAAAAATCGTGTGGCCAGTCTTATTTACAAAATAGAATATAGTAGCTTGCATTCAGTTGGAACCAACTTGTGATTTTTGCAGAAAGCTTAACAACGATCATGATATTATGAACAGAAGTTAAATCCAGATTTCCTTTAATGGCATAAACACTGTGGAAATCGCAACAATCTGACTGACTCCTTGCTGCTGATGACCTCTTTAGTTTAAAATGAAAGTTAAAATTTTCTTCGAAGTACTAAACATTATTCGATATTGGTCGATCTGGTTTGATGTTGGGCTGATTATGTAAACCGCAACTTTTTGCAATAAAAATATTGATTTTAAAAACCAGACACACTTCATTAATTTTGAAAATAGGTACCAAACTGACATAAATTAGTTCAAAAATCTATATTTTATGTAAGTTTGCAACAGTTAGTACGTAGCGGTTTGTTCTAAGTACAAAGGCAGTGAAGCATTTCATGAAGATAATTTTATGTCGTTATTAATCTACTAACTACATCAACTACAATAATTTATTAACATGTAATTAAAATATAATTATAAATAAAGTAAATCGAAATGCAATGTGAGTAGACGTGTGGAACTAAATAAAAAAATAATTGGTATCGAAACAACAGGTTATTTCTTGATTATTGTTTAATAATAAAGCACGCATTATTTATAAAACGAATGACAATTTATTCAAATATAGTAGGCTAACTGTCATGTTTATTTTTTAAATTATAATTTATCATACACGACGTATTTGACGCGATTATAGCAACTACTTACTTCCTATTTCTACATAATAAACACTTCATCCATCAAATTGACATGCAATAGGAATGTATGATGTTTAGAGAAATTGCGAATAAAGCAATAGGTATCTTCAGAAAATGGATAGACAATATACTTATAATGGATGTTTAATGTTCTACTTTCTTCTTTTGACACCGGTATTGTTTTTAGATAAAATCTTTTACCCAGAGTAAGTATGTTTGTAATTATATTTAGTCCTAATAGCGAGGCGATGATTCTGTAGTGCACAGTGAAATCAGTAGTCTGTAATTATTGGGTGAGGATGTAACTAACATTACAATTGTAAACAAAATAATTATAGAAAGTGCTCGTAAACGTTGAAACGTAAGCTTAATGCTAGTGCTTTTCACTGCAGGTAACAGCACTTACAGTTAACATTATTTGATTTTACAATTAGTGAAATTGCATTTAATGACAATATTTTGCTTTCGAACTAAAAATGCAAATACTATGGAAAGATAAAGGCATAATATGATATATGATGTGTAAGATACACATAATTACTATTAGGTATAATAAAACGTTTATAGCTGGATTGAGCTTAATATTTACTATCGAATTACGCTCGGAAGAAAATAATGAATTATACCTGCATATTTATTTCGCTCCAATCACATTATTCTTATAAATTTACGAGTAAAATGAGATAAACGCCTCGAATGTGATGTCCTACACTTCCTGTACAAAACGAGCGCAATAAGTGCCCGTAAACAGGGTAAGTGCGCGCGCGCAGTAATTAGAACTTGATCATCAAGCCTAAGTGTAGTGACACTCGGGAGAAATGCGACCACGCGGGCCGAAGACGTAGATGCTCTAGAAAAGATATTTATAATTTCCTACACAATTTTTAATTCCTGATTTGATTAATTGATTTGACGTTAATAAAAGATTATTAATTCAATTTAGATTTCAGATTGTCAATTTATTTATTTTATTTATTGAGGTATACTCGTACCAACAACATTATTCATTCTTCAACTTCAACATTCAAACTTGTCACTTATAATTAAATTAAATTATTGCTTTATTTTATTTTATTTTATAATTCGTAATTTTCTTGGCGGAAAAGTTTGACAATGAATTACTCAAAGTAAAACATATTACTATTAGTNTGGTGACGGCAGAGTAGAATACATTTGTCACCAACCCCTACTCTTCCCGCGGGTGTCGTAAGAGGCGACTTAGGGACTACACATCAAACAGAGAATGGGCAGCAGCGCTCTCTGAAAAACATCAATCTTTTAAACTGCGATCTCCAACCCGCCTGCCAAGCGTGGAGATTATGGCAAAACCCTCCACTATAGTGGAGGAGGCTCATAGTCCAGCAGTGGACTGTAAAGGGCTGTTGATGATGATTATAATTATAGAGACTTATGACTTTCTGAAATCTAGACTTTTCGTAAATGTTTGTATTCTGCCATTTATCGTAAGGGTTATACTTAATTTCAACTCATTAGACTGAGGTAAATTCATTAAACGCTAACATAAACATAAATAATGCTTGTGCTAGCAACCTGCGCGGGCGCTTTCTTCGGCCGCTTTGCGTCCCATCGTTGATAGAAGTATAGAAGCAAGACACTGCCTCGTTTGCGTGCTATCTGCACTTTATCATCGTGACATTCTTGTGCATGTCCGGAATGCATTAAAAAGATGACTGATTATAGAAAACGTTAATGTATTAGCTTAACTGAAAAAAAAATGGTCATAACTGATTGAATCAACTTAGAATTAAGATAAAGAGGCATTATCATTAAATCCGATTTACACCACCTTAATTTGAACCGTATCTGTTAACTTTCGGCTAATGTTTTTGTAAGGAGTTTGATAGACTTTTGACGTTTGTGAAAGTTAAAGTAATATGGTGCAACCCAGCCTAAATTAATAATATCTACTATAAGAGCACGACATAAATTGTTCCTGATCGCCTTTTACGACATACGTGGGAAGATTGGGAGTGGACCTATTCTACTTCAGCCAGAATCACAGGGCAATAAATGAAGTGAAATAAATAAAACGTTTGAATTTATTTGTTTTACTAATGTGTTTTCATACTAAAGTGCAATTTTACGCTTTGATTAATCGGGCAATAAAATGAAATGCACTCCTGTTTACTCTCAGTTGATTAATAAAATGATAGAGCAAGGTAATAATTGTACCCTCAGGATTAAATAAATGCTTGATACTATAGTTTTAATTGAAAAAGATATAGTTATTTTATTACTGTAGAATTATATTAGGTAAACCCGTTACAGAGACGTAAGGGTACCGATTCATAGTAATAAAACTATAAAGGTGCAGGGATGGAGAGAAGTCGTTAAAACTATTTTATGGTTTTAAAAATAGATTAATTTTACAAATGAAAGCTCAAGAATCTTATTTGCAATTACCTAGTTGATATTATGAACCACCAAGTTATCACTTCAGACAGAAACTCTACGCTGAGCATTTTATTATTAGTGTTAACAATTTATTAGTATTTTCACAGTTGTTTAAATTATACAATAAAGTAAATGTACCGTATTCTTAGGCGAAAAGATCTACTTATTTCGCGTGCTTAAAGTAATGACATTCATTTGGTGCACGTTTGTCGCTAGGGTTCCGTAGCACGCTCTTGATCCCGGCGACCCCATTGTGGTGCCCGCCGCGGCCCAACCAATGGAACTCCGGCACAGTTCCCACGAGCTTGCTCTTCGTCGCCAGTTATAAATACTCTTAGTTATCTAGACTGAGCCTTGTGTGCGTTTTGCAAATCTATGTGTAGGATTAACTTCATGTCCTACATAATTGCATCTTACAGTAAGATATGAAGGACAGACTGTCCTGGCGCCTTAGAACAAGGAGAGCTGACCCTAAATAATGGGAAAAAGGGCTAGGTTTTCCCGGAGAAGAAGAAGAAGAATTATTGTAAAGAACACTATTACACAAAGAGCAGATTTTTCAATCACCGAAAAACTTTTATTCTGAAGAACAAAATTGGCAAATTGACGGTCTCAGTATCTCAAAAAGTCAATTTTATTCTTCGATGACAAGATATCCAGCGATTGAAAAATCAGCCTTAATTGTGTTAATGTTACATTAAGATAAAAAATCATTTAGAGAGTCCAATCCTGTCAATATTGAGTGCAAGCAATATACAGTTAGACGACTTATAAGACAAATTATTCAGTCAGGACTCGTGACTAATACTCGAGTCACGAAATACCTATTCAGTGTCAAGTATAAGACCTCTATCTTACAGCAATCTATTAAGAGCAGTAAATAAACTGACGTAGGTACTCAAATATAGAGTTTAATTATATTTAGCGAAGGTATACTAATCTGGTGTGAAGTTCCTTGTCCACTAGATTGTTACTGAAGACACGTCATGAAATGTGCAGTCGACAGAAGATCAGTCTAACATTTTTGTTGCAATATCGCACTTATTACAACCATCTAAGATGCCTCAGTTTTACCTTGATGTGCTGTAGTCTGTGCCTATCCTAATGCCTGGTTTTACCGAGGACAATGGCCTTCCAAGTCAACGTTGATGGCTCCTAGTCGCCAGACTGCATGCGTAATCAGCCGCCACCACAGACCCATTACTCCTGATGAAGAAAGGAAAAAAACTGCAATAGACTTCGTCTAAAATGGATATTTTGTTTTATATGTAAAGTCTGTTCTATAAAGTAGGCAGAGGCCCGCAGGAAAGTAACGCTCTAAAATAATTTAGATTCTGCACTTAATTATTAATACTGAAATATTTTTGTAATCCCCGTATCAGGTGCAGAAAAAAGACGGTTTAATGTTTGTATGAAAACGCAGATTCACGTCTCCACGATTGCGATGCCGCAGGGTAACAACTAATTAAGTAATAAACGACATGAAATGAATATAAAGATGTCATTTAGGTACCTACATAATAATGAAGATTTTACCGTGTGGTAATTGATTTATTCATGGGTAAGTGCCTAATTACCATACTATTACAGATATAAACTAAATTAAATTATTATTCCCGCGTATGATTGAGTGCGCGCCACCTGTTTCACAAAATCATCTATTTGATAAAGTCACAGGTATTCCGCTACTTTTGCTACTGCACCAATATGTAAAGCAATTGTGCAAACCTAACACTTGCTAGCGAAGTTCGCACCGTGCAAACTTTGCCAAATGAATAGTAAAAACAACCAGAAACTTAGCGGTACCGCTACAGTTCACGTACAGGTTGACTAGTAGAGAATGCCTGTCCAGGCGTTGTTTGCCAATTGTACATTTTAAAATATATTTGATACAATAATGAATAAAACATTAATTAATAAATAGGATGACAAGGTGCTTTACTTCTAACGATACCTTAGTATAATTTTAGATATTTATTTGATGAGCATGTGGATTGAGGGATCCTTGCTTGGACTAATAAGGATAGCATTTAAAATGTAAAACAAAGGAAGCTAAAATACATAGCTAATTGTACCTATGTAATATGGATCAGTCACTCATGATAATTAAATGTTAAAATAAAAAATCAAATAGCAAAGCAAAAACCACTCCTTCATCTTCGTTCCTTTCCTAGTACTAGCTAGTGAATCCTAAGATCATAACGGTGTTTGGTAGCTCCAAGATCCCGTCCATTACCCGTCATCTGTACAGTAATATCAGCAATATTTTGACTGCGGTGCCAGTTTCGCACATTAGCCGCGAGCCCGCGTCATGTCACTGTCAGGCCACAAAAACTAAATGGACTCGGAGTCACTGATCCCCACTTAATTACAACTTAATGGCAAGGATACATTAATACACTAATCGATACAAGATTAACTGTCCTTTCGACAAGCGATTTAATATGTTGTTGACATAAAAGCAGCCGTTGCAAATCACTTTGCAGTGCCATTCCAGATATTTTTAACCGTGTGAATTAATTTTGTCATTTGGACTAATTATTTCCTGTGGGAACGATAACGAACATCTATATTACGGCGTGAGATTAATTACTATCGGTGTTCTATTTTTAAATTAATTAATTTACGCCTGCTTGAATGTAATAATAACCTTTTCTTGAGAACTATCGAAACTTAAGAACCAATCGCTTCCAGTAAACGTAGCGGATGCGTCTAATGACGTAGCGGATGTGTCTATGGGGAAATAAGCTTTTTTAAGCATTTTTTGTTCTTCATGTAAACAAAAACTAAGAAAGTGTCGTTTATTCGAGTTAAATGATCCCCTCGGGAGCTCTCAATTATTTTAAAAAACAATCATGTACAGCAATCCAAAATATTTTTGTTGCAAAATAGCACCTACGACAACTACATAGAGGTCACTGTGTTTAGCTTGACATGCAGTTGTCTGTATTATGTTTTAATATTTAAAGACCGTGCGAGCCGCCGCGAGACAATTGACTTTCTATTTTATCTATCTATTTACTTACACGCGTGTCGAAGTGTAATTAACATTTGATATTATTGTATTATGATTCGTGACAAAAGGTGATATACTGCGTGCATTAATGAAATTGTTCGAGCAAATTATATTTAATTACTTTTGGCGTTCTAATTAAATAAATGACAATGTAAAGTAGTCTTCGGCAACTAACACGGCGTGCGCCTCTCTAAAGGCCTAAAATTAGCCAATTTCCGGCGTTCTATCAAATCATCGGAAATTATGAGCTCTACAATGTAGCCTGCGAGTGCGAATAGAAAGTATAACTGATTTGATTGCGTCTTCATAAAGATTGATCTGTAACGAGACTACATCCACATGGAAGTGCATCCAATAAAATATTGTATAACAGCGCGTTGCTCTATAATATCCGAGATTTCTATTAAATTTAATTGCTCCGTTGGTCTGGGCACTATTTTCAATATTTTTAGTACTACGTAAATCAATTATAGCAAGTCTGCTAGTAAAATAGAGGAACTGAGTAAGTAAATAATTAGGTATTTCAATTGTTTTACAACTTGGCGATGAAAAGTAATAAAATAAGCAAAGCATAAATTGAAATAATTTTTATTTGAACATCATAATGCATTACTGTTTTAGTTATTTATTTTACTTGTTTCTGTAACATTCGGACCGTGACCGTAATATTTCTTTAACATTTTTACTTATTAAGGAGTTACAAATATCCATTTTTCCTGACACACTTTTGCGCTAATAGCTTAATACATATTAGCAGAAATAAGCTTGGAGTGATTCTAGCAGTCAAAATGTAACCAAAATCGTATCGTATAAACCAACCTTCACGGTGTAGCCATTCATTTGGCTCAAAAACTGAACTCCGACAAACGTTACTTCGATATTACGTTACTCCGACACTACTGAATATCGACATGACTTTACTTCGACACTACACTACTTAGACAAAGGCGAATATCCTTTGTCGGAGTAGTGTAGTGTCGAAGTAAAGTCATGTCGATATTCAGAAATGTCGGAGTAACGTAATGTCGAAGTAAAGTTTGTCGGAGTTTACTTAGGTTGCGGACGAATTGGCGTTAATCTTGATGAATGTGTACAAACAGCGTAATACCTCGTATTAGCGGGGTTATTAAACTAAAACACTTATTAAAATAATCGCGAGCACATAAAAAGCCCGCGCAAAAAAGTTTAATATACTTTGTTATTACTCATATGTAAAGCAAATATGGAGCTTAATTGGCCGTAATTATAGACTCCATACGAATACAATAAACCTATGTATTTTTAGGAAAATATCTTTAGTTATGTAATAGTATTATTGATTAATTAAATTTTATATACTATGTAAGTGTAGAATGCGTAAGCATAAATTATTTTGGCAAAGTACAGAAAAGCAATTGAAATGCATGGACGAGCATAAAATATATATGAGTACGTAGGTAAAATACATAGGTGGCTTTTTAAAAACAATTAGCAGTAATTAATGTTGGTAACGTTGTTGTTAGAGTAATTTAGTCGAGGAGCATGATATATTGCGTTGAATTCGATGTTCTAAGGCGCGAGCTGCATCCATGTGGCGCAGAACGTACACAACTAAGATCGATGTCTATATATATAAAAGAAAGTCGTGTTAGTTACTCCACTTATAACTCAAGAACGGCTGAACCGATTTAGCTGAAAATTGTCAGGGAGGTAGTTTAGAGCCAGGAGAAGGACATAGGATACTTTTTATCCCGTTCGAAATAAAAAAAAAGTCTGCTTATTTATTGCCATTAAGGCGGAACAAAGTTCGCCGGGTTAGCTAGTTTCTTATAAAAATAATAAAACAATATTTATTATATTTTTAAACTGAATGCCTTGGTCCATTAATTTAAAGTTTCTTGACATGGATCGAATAAAATTATCAGTTACAACCCGCCTATTAGGGTACAGTCGGGTGAAAATAAGTTAGTTACTACCCCGACATTTTTAATGAATTCTTTTGATAACTATTATAAATAAAAGTAGCTGCAGACAAACTATTTGCGATATCTCGCTAAAGTAATACTCATAATTCACAATGACAATGGCGATGGCGATTTATAGCGCTACGCATACTGGATGCTAAGAGCAAGTGCATCCAGTTGGCAATAAAAAATAGTGCAAAATGGGCAAAAAAGTTAAACGTCTTCTTTTCAGCTGACTTACAAGCGGCCACACACGGTTGTTTATGTTAAATAACTGCTGCTATACATAACAATGCAATTACGAGTCCTATTTTCAATGTTTATTAAGAGATATGAATTCTTAAATCTTATATTTAAATCTTAAAAAGAACAAAAATAACGACTCAAAAAATACTTAACCACGTATGTAACAAGCTTTACGAACCGCTGTAGGCGTCAGATATGATAAATTTTAATGGGGTATCACTAGAGCTAGCAGAAGCATTACTTTTAAGACATGATACCAATAGCACCCATCCAAGACAACTATAGAACACACGCAATTGCGAATTTTTTAGTTTTTTCCAGTACATAATTATTTCTCTTGTCCATGTAAAATTCATTATTTATGGATTGAAAATACAGTTGGTTTACTTTCTTAATCGTCATTTGGATGCGTAGCGAAGATGAACGAAATTGAATCGACCAAGTATCTAATACCCACGAATGAGAAAGCGTTAAAGTCTTTAAGGCGGTCTATCTGTTAATGAAAGGTGCAAGATGAAAACTCCTTAGTCTAGATATAGATAAATCATATCGCTAACTTAATACCGTTTCTCAAACAGTTGATCATCGCGAGGAGGTGAGGTGATAAAAAAGAGGTAATTTAAACAAAAATAAGCTTGATTAATTTAAACAGTCACGATGTAATCGAGTGTAGCGTATGAAGATATCTCGCCGCGATCTACTTAAGATTTGATACCGATTGTACAGGGTTGTCAAAACTTGGATTACGCTTTGGCATGTATAACGAATCCGCACGAGATACAATTCAGGAGAATGAACGGTAGGAATTGGTATTCTACCTTACTTAAGTTTGTTTCCATGACAACAATGGTTGTTTTGGTAGTTGGAGGGCTAAGATAGCGAGTTTCGCTGTGCTTTAGTATAGAGCACAATTCTCAAGGATTCCGGGCGAATGTCACTTCTGCCTTCGGCTTCGGCCTGATTATCACTTTTCAACCGGCAAAATATAGAGCAATCTTCCCTGTTAAAAATGTATGTATATTAGTGTAATGTAAACACGATAATTTTTCAACACCTAGTGGCGTGCAGTACATCTGTGCCTACATCTGTTGCATTTTGCATGTCTGTTTGTGTAATAATTAGAAGTCTGTTTACTATGTACGAGTATTTCCTGTGAGCACGTGACATGCAAACCGGATATGTTACAACGCGTTGTATTAAACAAACTAAGTATTAAGCGTAGTACTATGTAGTTATACAATATTTTATAACCAATTTCAGGTGATGGTAGATAGCTGTGCCAGGAAGTTTGATGAAAGCCTGATAATATGTTATGTTATTAGAGAGGGACCTGTACATGTTACGATACTGCAAATAGAGAAGTGGATGACAAAATAATATCGAAATCATTTTGCATAAAGAGCAGTAATTAAAGGAGTATAAAATCTGTATGGTAGTACTTTAAGTGCAAAATGTAGCGTGACAACCCTACGTGCCTATTAATTTGTTTATTCGAAGCAAGCACTCGCAGGAACGCTCGCGTCAAAAAAAGCGTTCATTGTAGATTGTAGCCGTGAAATTGTAATGCGTTTCATCTCGAAACGGCTCACCGATTGACTATTAATGAGCCGCAGGAGAGGCTAGTTAAGGTTCGACCAAACCAGCGCGTGTAGCTGGCGTGCATGATGGCGATGGAGATCAGTCGCCATGCATCGCTGCACGCTGGCTGATTGCGTGTGATCGCGTTGGTATGGCCGAACCTATAAACGAATTGATCGCCATCGCCATCGCACGCAACCTGATCGCGTGTGATCGCGTTGGTATGGCCGAACCTATAAACGAATTGATCGCCATCGCCATCGCACGCAACCTGATCGCGTGTGATCGCGTTGGTATGGCCGAACCTATAAACGAATTGATCGCCATCGCCATCGCACGCAACCTGATCGCGTGTGATCGCGTTGGTATGGCCGAACCTATAAACGAATTGATCGCCATCGCCATCGCACGCAACCTGATCGCGTGTGATCGCGTTGGTATGGCCGAACCTATAAACGAATTGATCGCCATCGCCATCGCACGCAACCTGATCGCGTGTGATCGCGTTGGTATGGCCGAACCTATAAACGAATTGATCGCCATCGCCATCGCACGCAACCTGATCGCGTGTGATCGCGTTGGTATGGCCGAACCTATAAACGAATTGATCGCCATCGCCATCGCACGCAACCTGATCGCGTGTGATCGCGTTGGTATGGCCGAACCTATAAACGAATTGATCGCCATCGCCATCGCACGCAACCTGATCGCGTGTGATCGCGTTGGTATGGCCGAACCTATAAACGAATTGATCGCCATCGCCATCGCACGCAACCTGATCGCGTGTGATCGCGTTGGTATGGCCGAACCTATAAACGAATTGATCGCCATCGCCATCGCACGCAACCTGATCGCGTGTGATCGCGTTGGTATGGCCGAACCTATAAACGAATTGATCGCCATCGCCATCGCACGCAACCTGATCGCGTGTGATCGCGTTGGTATGGCCGAACCTATAAACGAATTGATCGCCATCGCCATCGCACGCAACCTGATCGCGTGTGATCGCGTTGGTATGGCCGAACCTATAAACGAATTGATCGCCATCGCCATCGCACGCAACCTGATCGCGTGTGATCGCGTTGGTATGGCCGAACCTATAAACGAATTGATCGCCATCGCCATCGCACGCAACCTGATCGCGTGTGATCGCGTTGGTATGGCCGAACCTATAAACGAATTGATCGCCATCGCCATCGCACGCAACCTGATCGCGTGTGATCGCGTTGGTATGGCCGAACCTATAAACGAATTGATCGCCATCGCCATCGCACGCAACCTGATCGCGTGTGATCGCGTTGGTATGGCCGAACCTATAAACGAATTGATCGCCATCGCCATCGCACGCAGCCTGATCGCGTTGGTTTGGTCGAACTTACCCAACTGTGTTCATTAAAAGCCGTATTCTCATTTTTAATTCGTTGTTATTCTGTCATTTACGATAACGAGACGTTAAAATGGTTCAAACTTAAATTTATATTCTGTTTCTCACGGTTATAGTAAAATTACTTTTAAATGAAAGTCATTTATTACTTAGCCTATAAAACCAACATTCAATAGTTGTAAATTATTTCAGTGTTAAGTACTAAAGGATTTAACCTATAATGAGCAGGTGCAAGCGAATCGAAAATAAAAATAGCGATCTGGTTTAGTGACTATTTAAAAAGAACTGAAACGGTAATTCATAAAAAATATTTTAATAAATAAATAAATAAACTCAAAACCGTTCGTAGGTCAACCTGATTGTAGTGGTGTAACACGAGAAAGTTTTTCGCTGTATTGTTTGACTTTTTTCATTCATTCGTACGCATTTTTTCAAATTACATTAATGTTGTTTTAGATAGTAAAATACCGGTAGTGACGAGATAGGTGACGAAACCTCTAATTAAAATTACTACGATAAACTCATTCATGTTCTGATGTTGTCATCATTCCTGCGATAGTTTATTTGGATGAACTTACCAAACTTGTTTCAAATATAGTGATAACGAGGTTAATGTGGCTTGTCTTATAATTTGTACGCCTCTACAGTAGAGTCACTTAATCTGTTATGTAAACTAAAGATGCATTGATGTATTCGAATGACAGTTAAAAAGCATGTACGCAATGTGTACAGCCCCGTTAAAGATGCATTGATGTATTCGAATGACAGTTAAAAAGCATGTACGCAATGTGTACAGCCCCGTTAAATGCCCAGATTAATGAAGAGAATGTTTTCCGTGTATTTCAGAAATCTCGTGAAACTTGGTGGTTACTCGGCGGTATCACGAGTCGGAACATTTTATTAATGAGATTTGCGTAAGGCTCTGGAATAAGATGAATAGTTAAACGTAACGTAAATGAAACACCTGGTCGTGTTATTTATTACTTTGGTATTACGAGTAAACGTGGGAAAATGTACAACTTTCATAACCACTTGTTACATTGTACTTCTATCTCTAAACAATAATAATTGCTTCCAAATAAACAGCCGCTATTATTGTTATATAACTCTACAGTATTTAGCGGATTTCTTCTGCAAACTGTTATTGTATTAGTTGTATTGGATGTGTATTATGGCATAACTGTAAGTAATTTCTAGTAATAGTACGATTACTGGGTTACATACAAGCAGTTTCCGTAGTCAGTTGATAAGAACTCCATCAGCTAACGATTTAATACATGATACTGTTAGACTGATGACGCGTCTATCCACTGACGATTTTTTTACGGAAACAACTACTATGGTACTGTGTATGTATTGTAAATATGCGTGCATATACATACCTGGTTAATGTTTGCTCGAGTAGAAAATCGTGCAGGTAATTATTCGGAAATCGCATTTTAACAAGATCATTTTGATATCAAATTATAGTCTCTTTTTCTACTTAGAAAATGATTCGAATACGGGCCAGTCAGAGCCAGATCTTTATCGAGAAGTTCGCAGACTTTCTTAACTACTTTAAAATGATAGATTTTTTATTAGCTTCCCTCAAAAAAATAAAAGAACTGTTCCTGGAATACATCTTAATGGCAAATTAAATCAAATCAGATATGATTATTGCGAATTAGAATTTTATAAATGATCATAAAACTGATTACAGGAGCTTCATTTCTAATTTACCCCTTAGAAACACCGTAATTTATTCATAATTAAGCATTTTTCTGTGTTATCTTATATAATTCTTGTGCTGATCTGCCGCAAACTACTTACCTACATGTGCATTAGATTTTTTGCTATACCTAAATTAGAAGAAATGTTGTTATTTTTTTACTCCATAACGATATAGTTACTAGTTCTATATCCATTATCCAAAAATAGCTGGGAACAAAACTGCGGCTTACTTATATTCAAAATTGCTGCATTTTTTCTAATACAATAAAAAACTAGCGGTCTGGACATCACTCAGCTTTTTGCAGTCAACTTTCTTGTGAACGTAAAAAGTAAATTGTATTAAAATTACACATTAAAATGCAATGAAAAATTGCTGACCTGGAAATTGGGATCTAACAGTCTCAACCACAGGCCTAGTTTTGCAGACAGCTAGATTGTGTGACAAAGAAATCATGTCAGTGTGATTATTGCGCGCGGTTTCCTCAAGAATTTTCTTCATTGTCAGCCAGACTGGAGCGGATACGTCAGAGCACAAAGCGGTATTGTTCGTCATTGCGTCATTGTGTCAGCGTTGACATTGCTGCCGCGCGTGACATGTCGCCTTACGAGGTCAGTAGGTAGGAGCAACCAAAGTTCATGTTCATGCTCATGAGCTTCATGAAAGCTCATGCTAGACACCTGTCTGAAAACTTTTCCAACTCGTGGACCATTTGTTTTTTGTTTTGGGTCAGGATTGGATTGTTTTATTAGAATACATTAAAATGTGTTTAACTTACTTGTGCTACCATTCATGGAAAGCAAAAATTCAGTTCATTGCATCCTTCGCAATTCCTGTTTTTTTTGCTTAATTAAACTCGCAGTTGCTATTATAACGAGCTTTTTTATAGTCCACATTTCGTACCACAGTGCTGGAGCCAAGCGTTACTATGTAAGTACCTATGACCCGTTAAAAATGTTTCACGGAAAAAACCACAGACATGATTCACCGTCGCAGAATTTATCCATCAACCTCTTCCTTCCTTTCGAAGCCGTCATGTGCCATCATATTTTGCATATCACTTATTCGAACTATCAATTCAGATGCGCTAGAGTTATGCAAAAAGATACAGACGGGTTTTTATGAACTTATCTTTCAGTGAGTTAGTAAAAGTCATAATGACGGTGCGATACCGCGGTCAAATGCGCCGAAATTGCATAATATCACGCTTTCTACTTCCATGTTCTTTCATCGAGTGCCGTCAGCTTATCAAAAGGCTCCTAAGTCGGACGTATGAAGTAAGTATAGGTAACTGGTATAAGTGTGATGTCATATACGTTTACTCGTTTAGAAAAGCCGGGTATGAAAGTAAAAGTGGTCGGTTTGGGCGGTCAGGTGGATCCTCTATAGAATGGATCATAAAAGCTCGTTACGCCTTATCCCACGCCGCACGAAAGTGAGAGGATGAGCGAGCGGCCACACCGATACGTATACATTTACTCTTAAACCCGAAGATGTTTATGTGAGGATGTCATTCGAGCGAAAGTTGCATCGTTGGATAACAGTTCGATCTAAATACTTGGGTGCGTTCGGCCTCAATCGAATTTATATTCTATTCGAGTTAGGTAATGCACTCGCGCATATTTGCAGACTCCCATTATGGTGCGGTTTGTAAATACTCGTAGGAAATGCATTGATAAGTTGTCGCCACGTAATCACATAACATTCCTGTTTTAATGTATTGATGTGATTAGAAAAGTCTGCAAAAGGTATCTAGGTGGCTTAAATTAGTTAGATACACATAAAATAAAAATCTTTATTATAATTTCTTTTATTAGGTAGGTATGTTAATTTTCTTTTAAAGGTAATTGTTTGGCTGTATTTCCGCAGTTGTTTTTTATTTTCGTTAAAATGAGTTTTTTAATTTCCTCCTAACTCATTACAAACTGTACCAGGGAACGCTTAATCGATGCCGCAAAGCATTTAATTATGTTGACCGCGACCATGCGTCGGCGCTCCATCGTAATTGCCACAAATTGCCGGCTGTGTCGACTGTCAAAGCGTTACGAGCCGTCAAATTAGCGGCTAAACGGACGGCTGTCTGTCTCTGAGGTTGAACTTTACACTTTCATATCACATCGAAATTAATTTAACTAAACACATCAAATACAAAAAATGTACAAAAAATATTTCTATTTTGTTTCCTAAATAGGAGGACCTATTCATTTTTAAATACGTTATCTATTTAAACGCGAGTGGAGAAGTAAGTCTGTATTTACAATTCTATCTTACATTGCAATTCAAATAGTCCAGACTTAAGATGGACCATTGTTTCATTCAAACATAAATAAGAAATATATGCTATAAAGTCTCTACAACTTCATTATTCTTGATAAAATATAAGTAATGATTTATGTACCTATATATAGGAGGTACCCCAGTAAAGTAGTTTTTTACATCGTTATCGGTTTATTCGTACGATTTAGAGTTGTTGAGGTGTGTGAAAGGTGTAATACCGGTATTTAAGCTGCAAGACATCCTTTTACCATATTCGATGGACAGAAAATATCTCCGGTTCGGGCGGAGCGCCTTACATTTTCATACAAAATGTCACTGCACTCTGGTACCACGACAATACTGCACCTAATATTTCTACAGCACGGCTACGGCTATAGAAAGAAAAAGCATGGGAATATGGTCTTGTTCACCTACTTTCGTGATAGAAAAACCTGAAACGTAAAATTGGAAAAGAATCAAGCGTAAAAGAAGGCTATGAATGTGCTACGGTTGCGGTCAAGTTGCGAACTTTACGGTGCTTTGATTTCTGTGAACTCCCATTTCGCAGATAATTTTTAATCGATTCGTATGTAGGACATGACTAAGAGGGTAGACAGTCATGGCCGGCCGCTTGCGTGATAGCAGCCACGATTTCTCGTGATGCTCATACTCTCACACATCTCGTTACTACCACTCGCTGCTACAATAAAAAGTTTATTACCGCCATTAGGTACCTGACCTTACAGCCTGATTTTACTTTTGCTGGCGATGGGTACAACCAATTTCGAAGACAATAGACGATTTTCATAATGCTGTGGGCACACGTCGTGCGATTAGAGCGCTTTCAAGGTCAACTTTCAAGTGCAACCCAATGATTAGGAATCTAGTAATTTACCAGCAAGTTGTGAAGATACTTTCTCGTGACTCGTAAAAGATGTCTCAGCATTCATCAGCAAAAGTAGATATTGTTTTATAGTGACACAGTAACTTTTAGCAACAATCTAGAAAAAATGATATTACTTTGTTAAATTTATTATTAGCTACAATATCTGTAGCTTTAATCAATTTTAAGAGTCCCAATAATACTCGTATTATAGAGAATCAGAATATTCATTTGCGGAACACAATTCCCACGACTTAGTCGCAGTACATTAATCTAATAACATCTTGTATCTTGTAATTAATGATCAGCATAAATAATCGTTTTAATCCAGCGTAGAATACAAAATGGCGTAACATTGAGCTAAATGAGTGCAGATACAAATTGATTTAGAACCGTGGTGTGGAATTGTGGATTTGATATCGGAAAGCGCATCTGGTTGGAAAGCGACCCGCTAAGGACCGGCTGCACCCAGCTTTCCTTTCTCGTCTAGGCTCGCAGCCTTCATCATGCATCAGCTTTCTAGCTGGGAGTCGTCGCCAGTCAAATCTGTGAATCTACCAGCACTGCAGAACTGCAGGCACTAATAGTTTTTCTAAATCTAGAGTATTATTTTACTAGCGTTATACTGCCAATTAAATGTAAAATCTATTTTACAATAACATTAACATGTTTTTATTGAAAAAGAAAAGCGTGTTCGCGGAGTATTAGGCGAGGATGCTTGCTGCATTTTCCTTGCTGCTTGACTAAATCTGTAATGACGACACTATACAAAAAGAGGCATAGTTACTTAGCTGAACTATTGTTATTGTATTTCAAACGCGTGAACTTTTATATTAATTCATGAATTTTTCCTTTATTTCAATTGGATAAGGCAAATATATAAGGTTTTTTAACATTAGAAAAGTTAAATATTTGTATTGCCACTGGTTTTGTTATACGTAACATGTTATTGAATATCTCTGAAGATAATTAACACCGTAAAATATAATCATGTTTCAACTAAGTTCATCAACATGCATCATCATCGCAAGTAAAAATGTAGAGGTAGACCCGTTATATGATAAAGATGTTTATTTAATTAATTGACTCTTAATTAACACCTTGTTCATTTATATCATAAGTGAGTAAATAAAATACTACGTTTATAAGTTAGTACTTGTTTTTAGTGTCGCATAGTCTTTGTTTCAGTATCATCATTTAATATTTACATTTGTTTTTAAAATTACATAATTAATCTATTTTACTTTAATTTCAACTGCATACTTAATAATGCATTCACAGTTCACTCATGCATGCATGCAAATTAAGTTTATTTATACCCGATATAAAATAAATTGTTAATAAATATAATATTGCTTTATAGTGTATAAATTAATAGTGAGGCGCTTAAATATGACACACGATATCATTTTAACACATGGATAGCTATTTAAAAAGTATGCATCTTAAGCAGTACACGTCACTGAGCATGGTGTACACAGGCGACAGAACCGAAGAAACAATATCAATATTTTTACATAACGTAAGTGCGCCTATTAACGACCCCCCAAAATTTGTATTCTATTACCGCCCTATTTTTTTTTCTTTCATAAAATACATAATAACAGGTTCCAGAAAACACGTTACCTAAAAAATATCTAGATATGTTTATTGACTATCAAAACGATTAAAGTTTGTGTTCGTAAATAACCAGTAAACGGAGTTATTTGACATTAAATGGGACGCGCCCGCAACGGACGCACTTTTCATACTGACGCGCTCCCAGCTACTTAAGGTGCACCTTGTTATTAATTAGCGATTTTAACACATTTAAAATGAGTATACCAACATGTTTTTGCATAACAATATTAATTCGTACTTTAGTTTCCTTAATAAACCCTCAATATAGCCCTCTCGCTGTATTTTTGTGGCTTAAATACAATTTTAAATAAGGGCGGTTATAGAAACACTTTTCATAATTTGGTTCCTAATAACGACCCATGGCGTTGTTAGAATTTTGATAAAGTTTTTTATTTTAGTATTTGTATCTTTAACTACGCATTTAGCCTCCATTTTTTTGTCTTGATCGATTCATAAGATTGTTTCACATAATTAAATCAATTAACGCCATACGTTAATTGTCATAGGTTTGGCATAAAACTGCAATGAACATTAAAGAATATCTCTAATAATGTATGACAACAGATTTTATAAAAACCTGTTAAATTCTAATTAGTACCTATTTGATATAAAATAAAACCTAATAAAAATGATACTTCACTGATCATGTCTTCATTAATGTAGATATTTTAGCTGCTTACTGTTTTTTTTTACGGTCGCTAATAGAATAAAGTAATGTTCATACTTAATTCTATTACCGCCTCATAACTGTAACGCCACCTGCGAAGACTTATAAGCCTGTATTTTGTATATAACTAACATTTATGTCATGACACCAAACCAATCATGCATTATCACAACTACTATGTAACTTTCTAAGATCTTTTGAATAATAAAAAAAATATTTAAAATAATTATACAGACAGTGTCCATTGTCCATAGTTTAAATGAAAATACACAATTACACACAATTAAAATAAAAACTAATTGAAAATTATAGTCAAATTAAATATAAAAATGAAATATTAAATGAATATTTAATTTTATTAAAACTCAAATATAGTTTAAATAATGACCCCCACTACTCACTAGAACACCGGGTACCGCGTAATCAAGTATAATAGAGGAATTTATTATTATTCTATTTTTGCTTGATTTATTTATTTATTTTCGAGAAGCCGTGCCTTTTCTCTTTTAATAATAAAAAAAAATTGACTTGAAAAAAAACCAAATTTAACTAAAACTAAAAACAAAACAAATTTAACGTCAAAAAATCAAGTGGTTCCCGAGCCTCTGAGCGGGAATCGAACCCGTGCCTCTTGGAATATACCCAATTGAAGAGCAATATTCTTAGCGGTCGGTAATAGAAACAGAAAAAACGTTAATAGAAACACACCTCGTCCATAGGTCGGTAATAGAAACAACTGCTTTTTCAGATTAAATTGCTATTTATTAATTATTGTGTGATTGAATACTCATTTTTACTACTTGAATTCAAAGATTACTTCACCATTGTTATAAATAAATTAAAGTGTCTTTTCTATCACCACGTCTTATATCTAATTTTCTAACGTTTATCCGAAGTGAGCTTAAACTGGCGGTAATAGGCGCATTTACGTTACCTATTGGTAGAGAATCGTACTATATGTATACCTGTAGCCTCAAGAGATCTCAATGCGAATTAGTTTTGACATTTCTCTGGCTGTCCCGACTTTTAGTGTAACTTATGTATTATCCAGTTGAGGATTTGTTACCTTTTCCACTTATTCTAAAAAGTGAAGCCATTCTTTTTAACAAACAAATAAATATATTTATTTTACCTAAAAAAGCTTGAATGCGTTTTTTCTTATTTTGACGAGCTACAAGCCACACATGAGAAAATTTAATTTATTTTTTCAACTTTTAATCATTTAAAGAGATGTTTATATGTTACAATAACGATGCGGTGTACTTGGAAGGTGTAATAAGTGTTCAACAGCAAACATATTTCTAATTAAATGTGTTTAATTAGAGTAGCAACGACCAAATTACTCGCCCCACAGCAACTTTTTTAGATTTATTAGGTTAGTTTGCTAGATAGGTCGTTACCGGCGCGGGAAGATAATAAACAATCTGCGAACATTTTCCCCATTATGAGTTCTTGGCCTTATTCTTTCACGCACGATCGCACGCGTCGAGCGAGCCCTCAGCCGTCGGTCGCGTGCGGTAATGAGACGCCAATCAAGCCGATGGACATCCATTCGCATCTATAGGCATAATTATTGCCAACTGTTATTAATAACAGACCACTTAATAACATCCATAATATTAACATATCCTGGGGATACGCGCCTTATCTGCTCCCCCGACGTTTAAACTGTCAAGTGTGATAGAAATTGACCGGGATGAAAAAATTGCACGTCACTGCTCAGAAATAATTGGTTTTTAATTGGATTTCATAAAAAATATCTAAGCCTGTTACGTGAACTTAATAACCTGATGTTTCTCAGCTTGCTTAGGATATTACAGGCTTGATTGTTTGATAAGAAAACGATTCCTTCACGTTCCGATCAAAGCGTGTCAGTCGCTTGAACGCTTACGGCGCGCCGTAAGATTGATAGTAGGGTTGTTAATATCGCCCGCACGATTTAAGAAGATCCTACCATTATAAAAAGACGAAAGAACGGACAACGAAATCTATTTGAAATCTAGGCGTTTTAAATGAATATAGAATGTTACAAAATTGGCACTATTTGGCTATATACAGACAGATCTTTAATCTTGGATTTTATTTGATGGTCTCTACTTGCACATATAATTTGAAATTGCAGTAAAGTTGCATCAATAAACAAGATATAGTTGAAGTCATCAATAATACAGAAAAGGGACATTAATTATAATTTTAACATCATTAATCATAGTATAATCACATCATTATGTAATAATGAATTAGCGGTTTGGATTCAATATTAAAATGGTGTGTAATTTACGGCTTCTATCTACTCCAAATTCTTTGGTTTTGTCGGTAATATTATTCACGATGTAATACCGACTCGTGCGCAGCGAGCGCCGCACGCTGTGAGATTGATGCATATCGGTAGACCACTAGATTTCAGCACTTCGAACCCTAATCTAATCTGCTAAAGCACAAGGGTCTTTATCTATTTGAATTGGGCTGTAACCATAGTAATTTATAGCAGAAATCTGTCTTCATAAATATTCCATCGATGATAAGATATTTCATGATGGTCGGTTTAACGCCACCAGCGAGGGATGTAAGACTGTGGATGATAAATAAACGCTGATTGTAAGTGTTGTGGCTTACTGTAGTTTATGTTAGAGCAGTCCCAATGGTCTGAATTATGTGCTATTCAGTGGTTGTACGGTGAACGTAAATCAGCGTATTTGTTAGGGGCATTTGCCGATGCTCTACATACTGCGAAGTGTACAAACGGTACATTCCCATGCTAAATTCTCGTATATTAGCAAATGATAGGTGATAAAGAAAGCCGGGACAGTCCAATTATCGTTCTAAAATAACATTCAGTAATGTCAAATCTACAATCTCACAAGTGCTCACGCACGCTACATTTATTTAGTTATTACAAAATGAGGCTAACTCAAATTGAATGCAATCAACATAATTTTGATAACGAAAAGATTATAATAAAGAAGAAATTAACTTAATCTGCAGACGCAGTATTGTTAACTGTTTTATGATATTCAGCGAAAGGCTTTCATTTCGACGACCCAGAAACAGTTGCTAATAAGCGAATTATATGGCACTTGTAATAATTTGCCGATAAAATTGCTTCTTTACAGCACAATTGCGACTCTTGTATTATTTATCGACGTTTGTTGTATTTATACTCTACTATCTCCTTCGTGGACATTAGACGAAAATAAATGACAAACGAAAGAAAATATTTTCAGCTATCTGTGCCTATTCTTAATTCATTTCATCATTATTCAAATGCCTATAGATCTTGCTCCATAACTGACTGTTTAAGAACACGCTGTAGATAGCCCGTGCCCGGTTTCTCTAAAGCAAGACTTGTAATACAAGTACGTAGCCATGGCAACTGAAAGGCTAAATATTTTAACAAGAGTTGTCATGTCTACTCACTTGTACAACAAGACTTGTAGCTTTCGCGAAACACATCCTAGTCTAGACTTGATAACATTTTCTAGCGACTTCCTACTTCGCACTTAGATATTTTCATTCACGATTGATGTTGGCAATGTTCGCTAGAATTATATTTGGCGCCCAAGAGAATGATTTCACTCTCTACATCCTGATTGTTCTTTGTTTGACGTCGAATAGTTCATTAAATGAGAAACAACAACTACATCATTATCTGATTCTATTCTTGGCAGAAACGGCTTGAGTTAGCCTCCGACGTAAAAAGTGCGTGTCTTATTAAAAGGATTCCGTAGCCTATTTGTGGCGGGCCGCCCACTAGAGAAATTCCGTCTATAAATATCTCTAGAAAAGTATTTTATTACGCAAATCTAAATTAGTTTGTGATGCGATAAGAGAAGACTTTCAAAGACATTTTTATCTCGAATGTCTTAAAAGTCTGCCGCTGTTATCGCTTTAAATGCTGCTCACTCTTTCAATAAAACTTGCCCAATATCGCTCCATCGTGCACTGCGATGGTTAGATCATAGAGAATATGGACCGTGGTCCCATAAAGCCCATACATGGCGCTGTTTACCCCTCAAACCACGTCGCAAATAAGGTTAATGTCCATTGCATATCCACTTTCTTTTTAGTGTCACGATCCTGCGTAGTAAAAGGTGAATACCGAATTACTATTGCCTTTTAACGATGAACCGTACGTTTAATAGGATATAAAACTCAAGACTCTACATATTCTCTTTTCACTTTTAGTATGCCTATATTATTTGAGTAAAATATTAGCTATAATGTTCCATTGGAGAGTTAGTATAATAATTCAAACTTATTTATTACTACATATACGATATATTTGGCGTTTAAACCAAACATAAACTAAACGTTACCCTAGATCGAAGTAGTGATATAACTAGCTGCGTCGTAAACTTTAAAGCGTTTTGTTAAACTTGGGTAAAACCGCAGTATAAATAAATTGTGGTGATAACGGACAGGGCAATTTCACGTTTCATTGCTGTCAACGAACTGCTCGATAGAGACGAGGTGAGCGCGACGCAATCTTAGGCAAATCTCGCTCGCTACTTGACGTGAGTCAAATGACAGTAGTGTGATAAGCGCACATATCTGTCAGGAAAATATGCAAAACTTTCTCTATAGTTTACTTTTTGCTTCAAATGGCCGATCAGTCAAGTTATGTAACAAGTAAACAATGTAAAGGTTAATAGTGAGAATTGCTGCTCTTAAAGATACTTATCAGATTGAATTTATTACTCTTTGTTTTCTCAGTTAAAAACTGATGTTGGATGAGTAAATTAAATAATTCAAAATTTTGAAGGATTAACTTTGTATGTAAAAATATCTCAAGGTGGATCCCAAGGTAGAGTTGCTTCGGACAACGAAACAATTGCCGTAATATTTACTATAACGAGGCTCGGACCAGCAATTGTCTTGTTAGAGAGGCCAACAATCCAACAATCTGACAGTCGTCGTAATTTTTCGTTTGTTTATCGAGCTCTTACAATAGGTTTCCCACCATTATTCCTTACCACTAGTTAATGAAAAACTTAGGCTGAATTGCACCACCTAACTTTGACTGTAACTATAACGATAACCGGTGTTTTTGTATGGAGTTTGACAGATTTTTGACGTTTGTCAAAGTTAAAGTAAGATGGTGCAACTCAGCCTTTTAAGCATTTGGGTGCATCGTTTTTCAATTATGTTGGGGGTGTTTATAGACGTTAAGTCATTTGATATTGTATGATAAGTGTGTAAAAACACAAAGGTTTTGTGAATTTCATTTGTTTTAGTGTGGGATTGAATATTACACGTGTTTGATGTGTTAAAACAGGAGGTAGTAATCAAAAACTTTAAAAGACGTAAAGTAAGCTTTATTTAAGTTACCTACAATAGTTGAATACAATTACCTACAATGATTTTCATTTAAAAATTAAGAGCAAAAAACAATGTTTTGTCAAAATTAATTATGTTTTACATTTTGAAAAAAGTTAACGTTTCAATCTCGGAGCTATTTAATGAAATTTTAAACAATTATAGAGGCGGTGAAAGGATAATTGTCCGTGCCGCATTAATTAACGGACTAAGGGAAAGCAAGCGTGAATCTAGGTAAGATTCTGAACGTCTTTTCTATGCTGGTAAAGCTATTTTTAGAACTTAATTATGCTAAATGCATACAATGTTTTTACTCTAACGCATGATACAACAGACTACATAAAGATACATTATTTTTGCACGGTCCGAGGCTTAGTGATAGTTGTGACAAACAATTTAAATTTATTATTAGACATTTACAGACAGAGTTAGTTGCTTTTAAACTTTCGCGTAGTGATTTTATTATCTAACTAGCTGACCCGGCGAACTTCGTACCGCCTTAGCGTAGAGATTTTCTTTATATTTTTTTCCGTAAAAACCTTGTACAGAGAATTAGAAAACTACAAAAAAAAATCAGCCAAATCGGTCAAGCCGTTTTCATGTTATGTCGTGACAACGGAAAACGGGTTTCATTTTTATATATATGTATAGATATCATGTTTAAATATTAATATATTAAAACACTATTGAGCGTTAATGCCTATTTCTGCTTATAATACCAAATAAATTGGTTTTATAAGTGCCTATATTATTCCTTTCGAACTTATAAATTTATGTAATGAATATCTACTTATTCTATCGTCTCCGATGTCACAGTTATAATTGACTCTCGTTTAGCGATGAATAAGATTTTCTTTTAATCGAATATTGTAATTTTCAATTACAATGAATCATGCTGTGAGAATGTTCCGTGAAACTGTGAGAAAAACTTCAATTTGCTTCGCTACCGACCAAATGCACCAATTAAAATGCCTCTCGAATCGTGTCCTATATCTAGGTTTGACTCAGGCAGAGCTTCCAGTAAGTTACAAAGCGCTGGACATTGTATTGTATGTTGCTTTAAATAGCAACGTAAATAATTGTTACTTACAAGCCTTTATAAAGTAATATACCGAATGAAAATTGAGAATGATATGCGTCGTTGGCGGTTAAAGGTTAATCTCGTTTTCCATGTGCCTATAGTATGCATATTTTACGCAAGTGGTTCAGTCTATATCTATTACTGGGACCACTAGTCACCGTATGCTATCATTACCGCACCGCCTTAACTCGACGTTACGTAAGCTTATGTAATCTTAACTTCATTATCTGTAATAAGCTATAATTAATGTACAAATGACGATTCAGCAAATCCAAACGGTACGAATAGAGCCTCCGCACTGTGTACTTATCGTTTCGCTGTGCCTCTAATAATTCGCATGAAACGCATAAAATATGGGTTTCTGGTAAATCAGTCAATCGTGTAATCAATTACGAACACGAATAACAATTTCCTTATTTCCCCAAAGAACTACCTAGTATTCATTGTTTAGTGGTACGAAACAGATAAACAGTAACTGGTAAAGTTAGCTGGTTTCGTGTTTTACATAATTACATAGTTTACGCTGTTTGAAGACAGCTCATAGTGACTGATTACAGTGATCTTAAATTCAACTAGGAGTTTTATTGATGGTTGAACGCGTAAAGAGAATAAAATCTGAATATAAATATGTATCTATTATAAATATGTATCTATTTTCCTGGTGAAGCTAAGACTAATCAAATCTATGTAGGCGGAGCATCACTCAAGTCGCAATCCGCAAACTGTTTTTACGGCTTCTTCCAATTTCGCACGTTCAGAATTAGACTAAACCGCATTTAGGTTATTTCATTAGATACCAGTAAGTTCTGCTCTATGATTAGATAAGCATGATTTCCATATTAAATAGAGTGCAAAATTTTGCATTTACGTTTATTATGCCGTTAGTCTTTAACTAAATAAACTTAATTTTACATGCAACAATGAAAGATGAAAATAACAGATCTTAAACGAGCTCACAAAAGCTTTATTTTATTTATTTAAGGGCAAAATAACTATTTGACTTAACCTTTTCAAGTGATCCCATCACAAAGGCTTTACAAACAACGACGTCCCATTACAGAAGCTAGGTTAACCCTGCGCCATCTAATGAGGCACTTGAATTCAATCCGTTCCATCGCGGCCATGTGTCAGAAGGACCAGGGTCCCGGTGACAGGTAACGGCCCAACTGTACAGTATAGAGCACTTTTGTTCTGAAATAGCATCTATTACGACTACATAAGCTTCCACAATGAAGCTGGAAATGCTGTCGACTGTACTTCGATTCAACAGCCATTCAAGATGCCGCGACCACACAATGGGAGGTCAGAGATCATAAATCATTAAGTTATGTAAAACGCTCTCAGACGTACCCTCAAGAATGAATAAGGACAGGCGGAATCGTTATATGAATAAGACTTCTTGGTCTTGACTTCTGTTAACCCCGTAATACCAATAAGGTTAAGGCTGAAGTTACATAATTATGTTAATTTAATATTAGCAGGTTCAATGATCTGGCTGTAACTGTGTACTATTTTACATCAGATAACTCAAAAGGTTAGCATTAGTCAGCTATGTTACAAAGTCAAAGGACGGCAGTTTCCTAATCGGGTGTTAGTCTTAGAAATTAATGTTGATTACGTCCGAATAGGTGTACATTTTTTTATGATATCGCTTAAAGATTACGCCTATGTGCTACTGTGGTAAATAAAATTAGACGATGGTTAATCTACATGAATGATTCTTGTACCCCAGCACTTGCACAAGGAAATTAGCGATCCTTCATAGTTTTGGTTACGATCAATGCATATTATAGTGCCCTTGACACAAAAGAAGAAGTATAATTAATTACATTTTCATTTGAAACCTTATCTATAACATATTAGAGTCGCAACTTATTGACATCTCTTTGCAGGACGAGCGAGCTGGTGGCGCTGGTGGCGGTGTCCTGCACTCTGTTCCTGTTCCTACACACGCGCGACCTCAGCACCCAGCTCCGACGTATGCAGGGCCGCCTCAACGATGACGTCACCGCCTTCAACCACCTCACTGACAGTGAGTGTCTATGACTTAAGCTAAAGCCCGGTCTGTGAGCACGTAGAATTTTGTCCAATGACCCAAAGCTCCTTATCGCTCGTGGTATAACTGCAAGCATAAGATACTTTAACAAAAGATATAAGTTACTTAGGCAGGTCTGCCACCAGGTGGACCGACAATCTGGTGAAGGTCGCGAGAGGTGCCTGGATGCGAGCGGCGCAGGACCGGTCTTGGTGGAAATCCTTGGAGGAGGCCTTTGTCCAGCAGTGGACGTCTTTTGACTGAAACGAACAAACGAACGATAAGTGGTAGGGAAATTATTAAAAGACGAAAGGTATCTCTCAGAAGTCTTTAACCACCTTACTGACAGTGTCTGAGATATAATAACTTTACTGCCAATAATAAATAGTTTAACAATATCGAGGTACGAAAATGAAAGACGATATCTCTAGCAAAGCTAACTCTCCTACTTAGCTATTTTTATGACTACCCATTTCACTTTATTATCTCAAAGAGATATCAAGTTGAAACTTAATTGTTTTATGACTGCTATAAAATCTTAATTCTTAATAGAAGTCATTGAGCTACTCGAGTTGTAATTGTAACTCTACACTCGTCAAAATAACAACACTAAGTATAAGGGTGGGTTGCACCATCTTATTTCAACTGTAACAAATGTCAAAAATCTGTCAAATCCATACAAAAAGCACCGGTTATCGTTAAAGTTCGATCACGAAGCACGATCAATAAGAGTAGTTCTTGAGGGCTACACTTCTAGTCAACAACCTATTGACGCTGGCGTCCCTCAGGGTTCGGTGCTGTCTGCAACACTATTCCTACTGCTTATCAATGANCTGGCGTCCCTCAGGGTTCGGTGCTGTCTGCAACACTATTCCTACTGCACATCAATGACCTGCTCAAACCCGGTACCTTTGGGTACGCAGATGACACGACAGTGACAGCCAAATATATATCCAACGCAAAAGCCGACAGGCGTGAGGTCGAGTCTTGTCGTGAGTCCCTAATTGAACGCTTAAATTTGGCCCTTCAGGATGTCTCTGATTGGGGCGATGCCAACCTGGTCCAATTTAACGCGTCAAAAACACAGGCGTGTCTGTTCTCCGCCAAACGAAGTCCATTTCTTATGGCTCCAACATTCCGAGGTGTGCCTGTCAAAATCACCGAGCGACTGCAACTCTTGGGCATTGAAATGTCCAGCAAGCTGAACTTTGGCGAGTACATCGAATCCATAGCGAAAACTGCTGCCAAAAAGCTTGGTATCCTCTCGAGGGCAAGGCAGTACTTCTCCAAGAAGCAAAGGCTGCAGCTTTATAAAGCACAGATCCGACCTTGCATGGAATACTGCTGCCACCTCTGGGACGGCTCTGCCAAGAAACATTTGGCTGCTTTGGATTCGGTGGAAAGGCGTGCCAGAAGACTTATCGACAGCCCTACCCTTGTTGAAGCGGCGCTCCAGGAACTTGACCATCGCCGTAAGGTAGCATCCCTATCGGTTTTCTACAGGCTACACTTCGGAGAATGTGCGAAAGAATTACATGAATTAATTCCACCAGCCCCCTTCCATCATCGGGGAACCAGACGCAGGTTAGCGTACCATCCCTATATTGTTGACATTCCACCAGCTCGCACTAAGCGTTTCGATGACTCTTTTATAATGCGAACAGCTAGGGACTGGAATTCGTTGCCTGCTGCTGTCTTTCCCGAAAACTATAATCCGGGCCTTTTCAAGGCGAGAGTGAATAGGCACTTACAGGGCAGATATGTACCATCCTAGACCGCATCCCACTTAACATCAGGTGCGATTGTGGTCAAATACCTGCCTTGTTATGCATAAAAAAAAAAAAAAAGTTACTGTTAAAGTAAGGTGGTGCAACTCGGCCTTATTAGAACGTAAAGAGTACATCTACCTCTACTACGAGGAATACTGCTGGCATTTATGTTGAGGTTTAGAAAGCAGCAGATTTTTTATAATCATTGAACAAAGACGCATACGACGTTTTTATTTAGTAATAAAATAATAAGTTAATGGAGCGAAGAACATGTTGTCTTGTATTAACTAATAGAATTTATTAATTATGTTTATTAACTTCTTTTGATCATCTTTAATATGCACCTTGAAGGCATGTTTAACAGTAGTGATTTTGATATAACATTGTAGTATAGATAATGGTACTTAGAAGAAAAAATGTCAGTCATTAGAGGTGTGAAACTGCGCGCATTGACAGACGGCGTGTGCGCACGCACTCGCAGTGTGGCCTTAAGGCCGTCGCACACGATGGTGATGATAATATGTATAAACCTTAACCCTTATTATGTCAATTTGAACTTTATGTTGTGAAGATATTGGTTGAAAACCAATGAAATAGTGCTGTGCTCTTTTAATCATAGCACTCACATGTGGCCTCAAGGTCGTCACATACGATGAAGATATTAATCCTTTATGTCAATAACTTTATACTATTGTGATGCCAATGAAACAATGTTCGATTTTTTAAATGAGAACGGTTCATCATTCATGATTTTAATTTTTAATGGATTAGGGAATAATTCAAATTACAATATCAATGAATTACGTTTTCTCGATATTTGAAAGAATGAGTGAGTTTTGTATATTCAATTATGGTTAAGTTAATTTTACTGTTTCATCTTAACTATAGCAGTATATTGCTCGTCTGTGACAGCCTTTAGATTATATCTGCGCGTGCGCGGGTTGTCATTACGATTGAAATAAATGCTAATACTCCCAGTTCACGCGATCACCTTGTATTCAGGCCTGGCCGACGCTCGCTAAACTACCAGGAAACCATTACAAGTAGAGAAGAACACAAACTAAAAAAAAATATAGTCTGATGTTCTGATAATTTTTAATTGACAAATATTATGTTCAAATATTAAAAAAAGTTTTACTTAGTTTCACTTGGTCAATCAAATGTTACATGTCGATTTAATGGTTATTTTTTTAAATAATAGTAGACTCACAAGTTTGCTGCTATCTGAAGGGTGACTGACATAATGTTGACATAAAAACGTTTTTAAACTTTTTTTAGTTTACTTTAATTTATTAATCATTTTTTATGAAATTGTGTAATTAATAAATTGTGTCTTAAACCAATAAGTGTGACGAACGATATAAAATGTTTATTATCTGTATAAATAAAAAGTAATTACTTATTTTTGCAACCTACTTATTAAGCAAAGTGGACAAATTAAGAATTTTTATGTAAAAAAACCGTTTTCACATAAAATATTTGGTAATTAACCTACAATTTAAAAAGAGCACCGCCTGTATCAAATCGCAGAAATATGCTAATCATCCCGAGTACTGATGTTGAGAGATCTTTAGTATTCAATTCCGGGCATTTGATTGCGATAACCTCAGTCACCGTTAACTATGAGTGTTACTTGGTATAATTCGCACACATTATAAGAATTTTAAATAGTTGAACTCCTAAGAGGTTTGGTTAACGTTGTATGCAAAAATGTAAGTGTCAGTGATAGCATAAACATAAACAGACATTACCATGCTCGAACGGTAGTGCCCCACTCTGGCGTGCGAGCCGCGTGTGCGCGGGCATTCAGCTGCCAAGGGAATTCGACCAAACTTTCACTTGCACGAAAAAAGTCATTTTAATCTTGCAATGTCTGCGAGCATTGCACTGTACCGTTCACTTACACATTTCTTTTATTTCTAAATCCAATCTAATTGAGCCCTGTAAGAACAAATCTCACTCAATCGTAGCGATGTTTTTGTTCGTTCCGCTTCAACTGTTAATTCGAATGATTGATTAAATTGAGTTTGCAAACTTTCTTTACAGAATCCGAAAGAAAACTTGCCAATAGTCATTTATTTGTTTACTACCGTCAAATGAAATCAAACACGAAAACACGGATTACATTATACTAATTGCTAATAGGTACATATTATTATACTTTCTTCAGTAAAATGCTCTATATTTTCAATTAACAATTAGAGCAAAGCATAACGTGTTTATAAAAAGAAAAATATGTTTGGAATGCACTTGAAAGAGATGTAGCGTTGCGTAGGTAATATTAGAACTTGTTTGATTTTCCTATTCATAGTTATTTTAATTACATATTTACGAACATTATACAAAACACATCTAAGGCTATCTTCACTGTGCGCTCTTTGACCTTTACCCGAGCCTAATACGAATTCTTGATTTGCTTTGCTTTATTGCTTCATTCGCGGCTGCATCCCAGAATAGCTTTTGAGGGCTTGCGAAGGTTCTTCGGAGGTAACCGCAACCCCGGGTCGGGTAGGAAGAGAACTATAGCCAATAATTGGTCGGCTGGTAGGCGCCTGCGGTATTGCAGGGATGTGGAATAATTCATAAGTTATTTATTTTCTTTACATAGGTTTTTAAAAAGCACCTTTACGTGTCACTAAAGCAGGAAGCAAAGCAAGTAATCCTACTACTTATAATGTGAAATGTGAATAAAACTGTCCTCTATCTATACTCTCACATTCAGGAGCACCAGTTACACATGACTGAATATCTAGCTATAAGTACACTTTGATATTTTATGTAGTTCTATAAGTGCGATTTTACAAACAATCTAAATCAAATCTAATGTACTCTACATACGATGCTAAAGCTCTATATTTTATCCATATACTGTCTACATTTAAGACGATAGACCCTACCTTCAAGACGTAATTTCTGTTACAATAGTATCCCACTTTCATAATCAAAACTAGCCCATTGTCTATTGTCAGGAGTTTGGTAACCCTAGACGCGTGCGCAGGTCTCGCACGCATCACTTCCTTATTGGGCGATCTCCATTAATACTGATTGGACTTATACTACTGCTGCTTTTGTATCGTCTTAGATATTATTATATAGACAGCCCATTTATTTTACATTATTGATGTCATTCAGGAAATTATTTGTGTTAAATCTCTTGTCGTAATCGTTGGAACCTGTATTAGGTTTGGTGGAGGTGCAATTCAGATTACATGAAGTTATACGCTGTCCGAAGTTAAGCAATTTATAGTTACGACATAATGATTTGTAGGAAACCTACATTGAGATGCACTAAAAGGGTGTCCTAACACATAATTTACGGAGATAAAATTATCATTTTATGTACTTTTAAATCTAAAATAGTAAAGTGACTCAAACTGTCATAACGATTTTTAAGTTCATTTCGACGATTCCTATTGGTTGTTGTCTGGTATTTAAACATCAGTTTACTGATTCCAATGAAAACATGGTTAAAGGTGGCCTATCACAAACATGTTTGTATCGAGATTGCCGGTGAGAGTCCTATAATAGTGTGATTTTGTATTCAAGAGTGCAGAGTTTCGCCATCGGCTGTCAACTTGTATGACGACTAGAGCCCACCGGAGACAATGCGTCGTTTGTTTTTCGCATGTTTTATCGAATATGGCTATCTTGAATTTACGGAAGTAACAATGTAGAGGTCTTTGATCATATCCCACCCTGTTAGTCAAAGTCAAAAGTCAAAGTCAAAATTTCTTTATTTGTTTAGACTAATAAATAGTTCTTACAAATCGTCATATGCTCTTAAGGAGCCTCTACATGTCTCGTAATCTTTTTACCCTACCAGCGCTTCGAGACCAACATTTGGCAAGTGCTGAGAAGAAGCGCCGCAACAAACTCAGTCACCACTGTCTGCCGGTTAATATAAATAAATAGAAATAGTAGTAGTAGGTACATTCGATTCAGGAGCAGTTCACTGAATTTACCATGCATTCTTGTATGGTGTATCATAAGAATGGGTATACAAGATTGCGTGGTATATTAAACAAGGTAGTGACGTGCTAATATCTAGACTTACATATTAAAGTACTAGTAGAAATGACTCGCATACATAAATTTGAATAACTTGGATTGACCAGTCCCCGAAAGCAGCGCCTGTTCACAGACGTTAGCTATTATTTTTCTACTCTTGGGTACATATCATAAATTGAGGGAATGTCAGTTAGCAAGTCGATGATATTAGGTACCAACGTAAGTACTTAGAACAGTGAATACGAATCTGCTTCGAGATTGCTTAAGGTGCTTGACAGCATTTAAGGTGGCTATCACGCTAAAATCACGTATGATGTCAACATACAACTTGTATTACTATTGCGTGCACATATTCACGCGAGAAAATAAGTAAGTTTATTATTTACCAAATCTGCTTGATACCTATTAAGTTTGCTGGTAGATGTGCTAATGGAAACCTGTTACTACCATGTTGTAGTGCCTAAGTAGATACAAATATTTAAACATATTACTTACCTATCTCCATAATAAGACATCATATCTTTGATTAGTTCAGCGTCCCAGATTAGTTTAAGGAAATAAGTAGGTATGTCACAACGCTTCGATAAAACTAAGCGCAACGTTACTAAACTAAATTGGTAATACGAAAATAACGCCAAGTATTTTATCACCACTTTCTTGTGTAGTGTGTGCCTCACTTTACTACTCACGTGAGAAGGAGCAATTATCCCATGTTTAAAGAAACTCCGTAAATTAAGTTATCTCTAAATGCCTTAATAGATTCATTTTATAGCTCGCTCCGACATACATATCTTCGCATACCGGAGGATTAAATCTAAAATTAAATGTTGTCGATAAAAAAGTTGTTGGTGCCTGACACATATTATATGCCGTTGGTACGATTACATTTTTATTAAATTATACTAAGAGAAAGTACTTAAGTATTAACGGTCCTACAATGTCACTGATTGGACAAATAAGGAGGGGTCCGTGACTTCTGTGGAAAGTCCCGACGTTCTGAAAGAAGAAGTCGTTAGTTTCATGTACTAGATAGAGACATCTATTAATGACATTATGGACATCGACAGCTTCCGCCAGGCTCTCCCGAAATCGACTAAATGAGTACGATTCTCATTGTTTTCCACCTGCTATCAGCCACCTTGCATTATTAGTCCTTGCCGGAGGCGTCGCACGCTGCTTACAAAAGTCACTATCAAAATAATTATCAACAAAAAAGCATCGAAACTGTCATCAATATTGATCGATAGACAAATTATTTCCAACTAATTAATTCATTAATCAAAACAGCACAACCGCGGGTGGCCGCGATGCTATCTCAACTTAAATTATTCAGACACGATGTTGTGATACCACAAGCACCGCTAGTAAACACGAATGTATTAATACGTGCCTAATGGTTATCGAATTACTTTATACCTCACAGTTATCGCGCCTAACATGTAATTATTCGGTCGATTGCTAGTTCTGTCCGAGGCTGGAATGAACGCTGAGCAAAGTATCTTATACCCGTATTCACAAACGATGCTTGCTTAAGTGAAGCAGCAAATCGAACGCATAACGTTGAATAGAGTTCTGTGATTGGTTCGTGTGTCACCCTGTGCGTCCACGCACACTGTGAGACTTCATAGTAATGTTTGTGAATACGGGTGTTAGACCTTTGGCGATCCTTTTCCAATAATCGTGACAGGATATTTCATAATTTTCGTGTCACTCGAAAACAACTACCGCGATTACTAGATTATAATATTCATGAATATACCTATATAACGGTGCGGTTGTACAGTATATTTAATTACGAATTACCATTTATAGACAGGCTCGATTAGCGGGATCCTAGAATGGTTAATTAAAATGGTAAAATTCAGATCATTTTTGGTGTTGTTATTTGCGCTTGCAAATTACGTAGATATCGTACGAGCAGTCTTTAGGTTAATTAATATGTTACAGTCAAAACTCATAATCGGTCAAAACCACTTTTGACAGCAAAAACCAGTCAAAAGTGGTTTTGACTGATGCCCTTGGACAATATCACTTTTGACAGATTTTTCCAGTCAAAAGTGGTTTTGACCCCTTGGTCTACGCCCTTGCCGTAGTCAAAACCACTTTTAAGTGCAAACAATCTACCAAAAGTGGTTTCGCATGATTTAAAATTTTACCAATCAGTCAAAATTCATAAAAAAGTGTCATGATTAGTATAAATTACATGGAAATCATCAAAAATGTGTTTTTGTAATTTATGATTACAAAACGATTACACCTAGCTTAGATAGGTACAACAGTAATGTTGCTAGGTATTCGTCAGGTAAAATATAAGTATTTAGATTATTAATTTATTATGTGTTGTGTGTCGGTTAAATAAAATATATTGCACTCAAAAGTGGTTTTGACCGATTATGAGTATTGACTGCTACAAATAAATACTACTCTTTACTTTTGATCATAAATTAGTTAACATTCACAAAATTGTACATACGTCATAATACCTAGGACCATGACGCTTATAGATTACCCAGAGATTGGAGTAAAAAAGATTGCAAGTTTCTCTTGACGGAAACAATACATACAGCTTTATATACTACAGCAAAGCTGCCTTTTCAGACTATTTTAGCTTTTTGGTACAGTTCCTATCCTCTCCTAGCAAAAATTATCATATTCATCAAGCAATCAACCACAGACGCGTGACGAATCATGGAATCCTTAGGCTATTAAACATGAACCGCAGTTTAGCGCGACAGTGACCACGCGTGCGCCGCGGCCCGTTAGACGCACGCTGCTCAGGCGCACCAGATTGCGATTTATTAACGTTTGTCCACATAAACTGTCCGCCGCGTGAAATGCTATGCGTGTGGCACAGTAGATCACGAGATTAGATCACATTTAAGTTATGTAGTCATGTTTATGACTGGATTTCATTCATCTTATGCTAGATGATTATTTTACTGCGTATTTTGTTTGTTTTATGCAAAGCAAAATGGCTGAAAACGAAATTGAAACTCGCATTCTGGATCACCTACGTTTTATTTTACGACGTATTCGAGCGTGATGACAGTAGTAGAAGAGTAATATAAATGAATCTAATAGATCGTTTTAGAAAGTTAAGAAACGTGTATTTTATTTATTTAAATAATTAGATCACCAACAAGTTATTACTTAGTTTAAGTGTTCTTGAAAGCAGAGGTAAATAACCCTAGAACTAGGCTCCGCGCTCCGTTTAAACATCCTTGTCTTGACAAATAAATTACAGCAACAACTAAAGCAAACCTGCGAACCGGGAAGACCAATAAAGTACTCGTCGACTGCAAACAGCCTCACAAGTTGCCCTTAGTTACGGTCCCTTGGGTCACAACAAACGCAGAGATAGGTACGCAAATAAACATAGTATTGCAAACATTGTACGAGTACAAGAAGCATCAAAATGGTTAGCAAATGAGCGGAGTGTGTCTCCTGTTGTTTTTATTATTTCAGAATGAGGAAAGTTGACCTCTGGAACAGAATTTCAGCTGAATGTCAGCCCAAACTGGATCTTAGTATCAGGAAAAATCTGAATCATGCTATGACAATAATTATTCAGAACTTCATAGAGAAAAGATTTCGATTGCCATGACTTGTTCCAAAACAAACTGTGTGGAAAAATATTGTTAAATTACCTGCTGATATTACACGAAAATAAATTGCAACTCTAACAATTTTATACTAACAAAGTTACTACGAGTATTAAGAGCTGATGAATAAAATATAAGAAACCAATCTAAAACTCAATAGCAGTGGAGAATGTTTTCAGCATCAGAAAGGTAAAGCCGCCGGCGCTGCTTTGAGCATCCCGCGTCAGACGCAGCGTAGAGGCGGTCGGATGATTCACGGCCGCCGTGCGCCTTGTATTATTACATGCTTAATATTCTCTTTAATACCCCTCACCACCCAATGCAAGGATGGAGTTAGCCCACTCACTCATTTAAATAATGGCTTCATTATGTAAGAGAATAATAATAATATCGACTGAATAGATACTGGCATTGCCCAGTAGAACAAAATATAAAATTGGATTAAAAGATTTTAAAACTGGAACTTTAAGTTATCAGTGAAATCAGGATTGGATGATGCAGGAAATTCAATTCACAAACGAAACTAAGCCTCAACGACGCCGTTTTTGTATTTTCAGCCAACACTATACCTACTCTATGCTCATGTCCGTACTCGGTATACGTAAGATCGGAAAATTCTGATATAGAGTTGGAAATCACAGCTTGGGCCTTGGGCTATATTTTATTCTTCTATCCGCTAAAATTAAAATGGTGGCAACATGGCACCACCCTAGTTGCAATTCAATCCTGGAACACTTTGATCTTTATAATAATTATTTTATAATTTTATTAGAGAGGCACATCACATCGTATATTGACATTTCATTATTTGCACAAGTAATGTAGAGCTAGCATGTTTAGAGGCGGCTCTTTGATTTACAATGCATTAATGTGGGTGAGGCGGCGCGTTCAAAGCGTGCTGCCGCAGGGCAGTACATTTCGCACACGATACTCGCCCTGTAACTATGTCTATGTCAAGTTCTTCACAGTATAGTAATTTACCAGCCACATCTTTACAATATCACTTATTGGCGAAGTTTTAATCTAAATTGCACTACATAATTGCGTACTGCAACTTTATCGGTGTGAAACTGAATAATTGTTGAAGATTTATAAACATAGTTATTACTAGGTAAGCTTGGTAGCTTTGAGATAGGTATGCCTGACAGGTTTCGTTGATTCTGCTCTAGGGCCGACTTTTTTTATTGTAAACATCATTTTTGCTTTCTTAATCGGGTGGGCTGAAATATTTTCATTCAAATGCAAAATAAATGCAACACACACATAGAATAGTACGTATAGTAAACAAACTTGGGAGCGCAGTGTGAATGTATGAGTCATGCGATCTGATACGCTGAGTGCCGACATACAGCGGGCGTGAAGTCCGACAGGCGGCTAGGGTTACCTCTGTTACAATGACAGTAGACACATTATTTTGATGGCATTTAGTGGAAAATGTTTATTACAGATTTTCAAAATTATCTTTAATGTTGTTAAAAATATCAATGTTGTTCATTAAACACAGTACAGTGATTCACTGTAGACTGTAAAAATTCCAAAGAAGAAGTGAGAAACAGAAGAAGCGTAGACGCCGAATATGCACTTGAAGAAATCACATAATGTATTTTAGTAAAATAGCTCTACATTGGTTTTATATATTTTATCATACACTACAAAAATAGTAAGCTTATTTGTGTAAGGTTGTAGAAACAGCTTTATCCTTGCCAACCCTATCTCCAAGTTGCATAATGTATGAGGAGCTTTGACACCTATTGCCTCGTAGATTCTGTAAATGCATCTCTTGACACGGCAATAAAAGCGAATACATATTACGAAGCGTATTTTGATAGGGATGAAAGTCTGAAATTAATATTATCTCTGGTTTAAGAACAAGTTTCGATTGTACACATTAATTAATTATTTGAGTAAAGAGATTTTACAACGTTCATAAATGAAGCAACTAATCGTAATGTTCAGAAGATATCCAGAGCTATAATCCAAGATATAATGACGCTAACTTACTCCAATTATTTTCGAAGAAGACCAGGAATAGCTCGCTATATCCGTGCACTATTGTTAAGAGAATGGCCAAGACTTTAGCCTCCGCGGCGTAATTGCAAGGTGTCTGGGAGTCCGGAAACAAAATAAAAGCCTCCCTCGATCTCAGAGAAAGCTTGGAAATAGAGCTACTTTCTAGCCATAATTATTAGCGCTTCAATCACAACGTTCTAAATGAAAGTTAGCCTTTCAGTTATTACTTAAGACAGATTAATGAATGGTATTGAGTCTAAGTTAAGCTACCATAATATGAACCCTTTCATCTTTATAAATTACTCCCTCTTCTTCATCTTTATAAATTAAAGGTCTCTTCAGAAGTATCTAGGTACTTTAATCGCATCATTAAGCTATCACAGATAAATGTCTTGTCATAATTTAATAAAATAAATACAGTGTGAGTCACGTTAAAGTGTACATATGAAATTAGGTGAAACTAGACCTATTTTTATCGACAAAAAATAAGTCAATTTTTTTTTGACATTTTTTTTAAATTTTTTATCGAATTTTTTTTCTTCCAGTTACTTATTGTAAAGAAAACGTAATAACTTTTAAACTAAGAGGTATATCCTGATAAAATAAAAACAGTAATAATGCTAAATAACAGGCAATACTAAAAAAATACATAAAATACTCAGAAAATGTCAACAAATAATAAAAAATTAGACTTTTTGAAAAAAATCTGCTTTTAAATTCGTGTTTTTTTGGTTATTTGATAAATTTCTCCAAAAAATGCCCCTATAACAGGTGGTTTTTATTACTTTGTATTATTCTCTATCGTATTACCTTTGTAAAACCAAAAATCGCATGTCTCTATCCATATCACAACGTTTGCAATTATCGTTTAAATTAAGCCTCTCTGGGCGCGCCATTCAACGCTTCGTTAACAACGAAACTGAAAATGGCTCTAGATTTGTAATTTTGATAAAGACAAGTTAGATTTCAAATAAAAACAAAAGATTTCGAAGTAAAATAAGCATTTTAGTTAAAATTAAAATTTACCCTACCTGTAGCGGAGAATAATGTTGTGGCAGGCCTTTGTTCAAACGATCATAGCAAATGTTGTGATAGGAATAGAGACATGCGATTTTTGGTTTTACAAAAGTAATACGATAGAGAATAATAAAAAATAATAAAAACTACCTGTTATAGGGGCATTTTTTTGAGAAATTTATCAAATAGCCAAAAAAATAAGAATTTTTAAGCAGATTTTTTTCAAAAAGTATAATTATTTATTATTTGTTGGCATTTTCTGGGTATTTTATGTATTTTTTTAGTATCGCCTATTATTTAACATTATTATTGTTTTTATTTTATCAGGATATACCTCTTAGTTTAAAAGTTATTACGTTTTCTTTACAATAAGTAATTGAAAGAAATAAAAATCTATAAAAAATTTTTAAAAAATCTCAAAAATATTTTGACCTCTTTTTTGTCGATAAAAATAGGTCTAGTTTCACCTAATTTCATATGTACACTTTAACGTGACTCACACTGTATTTTACTCTACCGATGTAGCGCTCCTACACGACGCCGCCGCCGCGTAGTCGCCGCGCCCCTACATACGCACCGAGTAAAGCCCGCCGCCGCTCCGCCGCCGCGCCGCGCCGCCGCAGCGGGCTTCACGCGGCGCGTATAAACAGTGCAAAGGCGCGGGGGCGGCGCGGCGGCGGCAGCGTCGTGTGCAGGAGCGCGTACGGGTATATCATCCCAAGTCATTACATTAGAATGCACTAGACCAGACAGATAATGAAACAGACCAAAGTCATTATCAAGGCCCTGGCCTTGCTCAATGAAAACAGTTCCTATTACGATGCCAATTAAGTTTGAATCAGACAACGGGTGCAGTTGAACTTGCCCATTGTTGAACCTGATTTAAACAATCAGACGGCTCGTCTCCGACCCGGAAGGTGGTCGTGACTGGCTTATCGACGGGAGCAGCTCAATGTGTGTAGCAGATAGTTCTATCGATCAGATAATTTTTATATCACCCAATTATTTGGAATGTCGAAGCCACGATAGCCGAACGGTGAAGGGGTCGGACTGGCCGACTCGTGATCCGGGGAACGCGGGTTCGGTCCCCGCCGCCGCTCGACTATTGTGGTGAGCTCACTCGTGACACAAGCATATTTAGCTTAGTACGAGGGGCTAACGGGAATATTAGTAATTTGTGTAATAACAAATTACTAATAATCTTTATATAAAAAAAAAAAAAAATTTGGAATGGTCCTGCGTCCATTTTCCTTTGATCTATACGAGCAGCCGTTTCGTCTCCGAACTGAAAGGTGGTCGTGACTAGCTTATACATGTCCTTCTTCCATTTTCCACTGATTTTTTAGAATGGACCATTCTTCTCCTACCAGAAGCTACGTGCGGTAGTAGTGTTTCTGTCTATGTCTATGTAGAAATTACTCGTAGTTCTCTCGATAAAAGGATATTTAAAGATGATAGCTTCCATACTAATATAGAATATAGAACAAACTTAGCCATTGCGCCGTAGATCTACGAGTATACACTGTGTAGACCTGTATACATATACAACGCAGACGGCCCGCGTCCGACCCGGAAGGCGGTCGTGAGTCTCTTATCGACGGGAGCGCGACGTTTCTATGTAGCAGATAGTTCTGTCGAAGAGAGAATGTTTATATCACCCAGCGCTATATGGAACAGTTCTGTCTGTAAGAACAAGTGTATTTTGTACAAGTACCGTATATTTACAGCTGTAACTACATTTTGAGCGCACACAGAGTCTAATTTCATTACCAGATATGGTATGTGTACAGTCCGTTAGCCGAATGAACGTGTTTGGTTTGGTTAGCCATTACGCATAATGTCCAGTTCTGTTTGAGACCGTAGCACGACACCGACCACCATCGGTCCATTTACGGGAACGTATTTGAATCTGATCCTGTTTAAGCTTTATTTGTTTACATTACTGAATAATGTGCAACATAGTTTACGTTATTAATGGCGCATTGTTTCGAAATAGCAATTTATGATACGATCTTACTATTACAGGAGACTATAATATCTTCAAAATGTATTTTAGTTCTTCCTTTTTGCTCTTGACTTACTTTTTAGGTTTATCTGTACGTTTTTGAGACTACTCTCACGATAAAATCATCTAGGTCATCGTCGGAGATCTTATAGCCTGACCAGGAACATAAAAACCCTCGCCATGTTGCGGAAAACTAATGGTACTAATTTATTTTAATGGCAACAGTAACTGAAAACTTCATTTACATGTCACCTTGCATGTCAGTCTATTGCTGTCAAAGTGTAAACAAACTTTATTTTAAATGTGCGCAATTAATTTTGCGAATTAAATTGCTAAAATCTTTTTATAGTCGTGAAAGAAAAGTGGTTAACAATGTGTTAAAGTATTTGTCGAAGAGAAATACTAAGGGTTCGGACAATATTTTCATTGAATAATGTTTCCGACAAAGGTTGTCAAATTGACTGACATGTTTCTCGTATAGTACAGTCCACTATGAAAATTAGCTGTGGTTTGTTTCAACTACCTATTTTAATTTTTTTTGTCACTTTCTAAGTGTTGAATTTTATGGAATTGGGAAAGAAGTACCGAGTTTCAAATTCAAATTCAAATTCAAATTCAAATTCAAATTATTTATTTGCTCAAAAAATAGGGTAAATACATAAGTGGTGTTGGAAGTTTATTAAAAGTGCATTCCTATTTGGCTAATGTCAGTTAGCATGCAAATTACAATTGATCATAAAATAATGTCGATTGATTACATAATATTATATTTATATTGATTCAAATAAAATTCATTAGCATATTTTTTCAGTCAAAAACTCAGTTATCGAATAATAGCATTTGTCAATTAAATATTCCTTAAGCTTTAATTTAAATATGTTAAAGTCATTTATGTCTCGTATGGATTCCGGTACTTTATTATAGATACGAGGAGCATTTCCAAAGAAACTCTTATTAAATAAAGTAGTTTTAGCTTCGATGGCACACAGTTTGTTTTTGTGACGTTCACGGGTCCTGAACTCAAATTTATCAATATTATTTTTTATAAATATACAACACTCCAGAATGTATAGACAAGGTAAGTTCAAGATTTTTTTATTTATGAAATAAGGCTTACATGAGACATCTGACTTTAGACTATACATAGATCTAATGCAGCGTTTTTGTGCTCTAAATACAACTTCCCTGTTAGATGAATTACCCCAAAAAATTAATCCATATCTAAGTATTGAGGCAACATAGCTGTGGTAGGCTGTTAGTACAGCGCTTTCATTAACTATTAATTGGAGCCTATAAAGTGCAAATGAGAATTGGCTCAGTTTTTTACAGACATTTTCAGAATGCAAGGCCCAGTTCAATTTACTGTCTATATTTAACCCAAGGAATTTGGTTACATTTGTCTTTTCAACAGACTTTCCTAAATATCGAATGTCAAGGTTCAAGTCAATATTCTTTTGGGTAAAGCACATAATTTTGGTTTTATTTAAATTAATTTTTAGATTATTAGACTCAAGCCATTTGATTATCAATTTTAAAGATTCGTTAATGTCAGATTCAAGAATTGTCAAATTTTTATTAGCAAATAAAATAGTGCTGTCATCGGCAAATAAAGTCATATGATGGTTTGATGCAGAGGGCAAGTCATTTATATAAATTAGAAATAGTAACGGTCCCAAAACGCTACCTTGGGGTACTCCAAATTTAACGGTGCGAAGATCAGACTGATAGGTAATTTCAGTTTTGCTTCTGAAATCTATTCGAGAAATCTTAGTAGTCTGCTGTCTATCCGATAGATACGATTTTATTAAATTGTTGATGTTGCCTCTCACCCCGTACGCATCTAATTTCTTCAGTAAAATTTCATGATCTACGTGGTCAAAAGCCTTAGTCATGTCCATATACAAGGCAACTGTTGGTATTTTCCTATCCATATTAGAATATATTTTGAGTAAAAAATCATAAATTGCCATATCAATGGATCTATTTTGCCTGAATCCATACTGTTGTGATACTAATATATTGTTGTATTCAAAGTAATTGTACAGACTTTTATAAATTACCTTTTCAATAATTTTAGATAATACAGGAATCAGTGCCACAGGTCTATAGTTACTAATTATCATTCTATTTTCTTTCTTAAAAATAGGTTTAATAACGGTGATTTTTAATTTTTCGGGGAAAATGCCCTTTAGTATACATAAATTGATTACATGGCTCATTGCTATTGCAATATGTTGAGAGACATCTTTAATAACACTTGTCGTAATGTCATCGTACCCAGTGCTATTAGATTTTTTCAACGAAGCAATTACTTTGTCTATGTCATATGGAATTGTTGGAGTCATGAAAAGTGAGTGAGTACTTTTATTAAGCTTCGTCAAGTTGCTATAATTAATTATTTTTGTTTTGATATCGTCAATAAAGTATTCGTTAAATGATTTGGCAATGTCACTTGGGTCAGTCAGTATTTTATCATCTACATTTATTTCCGTAATGCTCTCCTTAGGGTAACAACTGTTTGCTTCATTTATTACTTTCCACGTAGCTTGACACTTGTTACCTGAATTTAAAATATAATGATTATTTTGCGCCCTTTTGGTTAGGTTTATTATTCTTTTGTAGCGTTTAGAATATTGTTTAAAGGTAGTTTTATTTTTTAAGCAAGGATTAGACCTGTATTTCCATAATAGAAATCTTTTACGTTTGCTACATAGTTTTATCCCCTTAGTGATCCATCTTGACTTTTTCTGACTACTAATTTTAATTCTTTTAAGTGGAAAGCAAAGGTCGTAGAACAGTCTAAACAAATCGTAAAATGTATTAAAAGCTTCATTTGGATCTTCCGATCCCAGAGTTTCATTAAAACTGAGAGCAGAAATGCAGCTAATAAATTTATGTCTATTTTCGATCGAATAGTCACGTCGTTCAAGATACCAGAATTTTAGTAAACTGGTTTTCTTAACAGGACATTTAAGTAGTTGGGCAGAATGATCAGATAATGCTAATTCAATCAAATCTCCCTTGCATCCTCTTATGTCATGCGCGATATTATCGATGCATGTTTTACTAGCCGTTCGGGTTACATCACTAAACTGTAGTTTTAAATTGTGATATAAAAGTGAGTTCATGAATTCCCGTGTCTGTCTAGTGTCCTTGAGGACATTTATATTGAAATCACCACAAATGATCAGTTTCTTATTTCTACGATTTATTTTACCAATAATTTGGTCCAATCGAGACAGAAATGAGTCAAAAGATAGTAAATGATTTGTTGGGGATCTATAAATACAGACTATAATCAAATTATGCTGAGTTAACTCAACTGCAGAACATTCAATAATATTAGAAATAGATTGAGCATTTATATCTAACAATGGAGAGAATACATGTTGATTTTTAACTAATATACAAGATCCACCATGTCTGGACTTTCTCGTATAGCAAGATGCTAGCCTATAATTAGGAATATTTAAATTATGGATGTCTTCACATTTCATATTATGCTCGGTAATACAGAGAACGTCAATTGATCTACCATCCTTCGCTAGTTCATTCAATGACACTGACAATTGATCTGATTTACTAATTAGTCCTACAATGTTTTGATGTAATATGTGTACATACCTATAAACGAAATAAATTATTATCATTACAATTATTATCATTACAATTATTATCATTACAATTATTATTATTATTACAATTATCATTAATACAATTATTACCTGATATATCATTATACATTGGTGCAGCTTTTTGGTGAATCAATGTAGCTGAGGAAGGTAAATCCTNTCCTACAATGTTTTGATGTAATATGTGTACATACCTATAAACGAAATAAATTATTATCATTACAATTATTATCATTACAATTATTATCATTACAATTATTATCATTACAATTATTATTATTATTACAATTATCATTAATACAATTATTACCTGATATATCATTATACATTGGTTCATTTTGGTGAATTAATGTAGCTGAGGAAGGTAAATCCTCCTCTAGTTGATTGATACATTTTACAATGGAAAGCGAATCAATTAGTTTGTTAATATCATATAAAATAGTCTTTAAGCCTCGAATATTGATTTGTCCATAGTAGTATGAAAACATGTCATAAGAGTAACTTAAATGCTTATTCGAATCCAATATATAGCAAAATTCAAAATTTAAATTGTCAAGATATAGTAATTCATTGAATAATTCAATTCTCTTATTGTATATGTTAGACTGGTTACATAATCTAAATGTTGGTAGACAAAGTATAATATTTGTGTGCTGTACATTCAATAATACTTTTCTTAAATGCTCAACGATTTTTTTATAGTTATTTGACATAGTGAAATCTGTTTCTCCTAGAAATAGTACACAATAATCTTGCATAGTATAATTCTCAAGTTTTTTGTGAATTCCATTTAATAACTGATTAATGCCACCTCCAGGCATAAGGTAATGACATAAATTATAATTCGCAAAGCTTCTTGTTATAGTCTTCGTCAATCTCCTACTTTCAATGTCGCTAATCAGGCACAATTTTGGCCATTTTCTTTCTTTTGATGATGTGCTTCTGTAGATTTCCGGACCGAGACTTTGTGGGTGTGCTGGGGTAACCATAATGCTTTCGCTAGTAACTAATTCTTGCATCTTTGATAAATCAATTATTTCAGTCTTTATCTCTTGTATTTTTTTCTCTAATTTGCTAGTTAGTGTCTCTAAAATTTCAAGCCTTTTCTGAGTTTGCTTTTCTTCTATATTTTGCTGTAATATCTGCATACTAGACTGAATATCAATTCTCTGTTTTGTTAATAAACTCATTTCAACCTCTATAGTATTCTTCAATTCGACTATTATTTGCGTTTTCATGACGCCTAATTTTTTGTCAATAATTTCCTCCCATTTATCTAAAGTACTTTTCGTTATGCATTCTTCGGGGCTTTTTTCAAAAGTAGAGCTTTCATTAGACATTAAGGTATCGCCGATAACACTAGTGTCATCATCGTCTTGGCACATGCTAATGCTGTCATCATTTAGTATAAGTGTCTTTTTTCTTCTTATGGTAATGTTATTTGTGCTAGGACTTATGTTCTGGGGTTTTTTTGGCAGTGTATCTGGATCGATTCTGCTACTAGACTGAAGCCTCAAGTTATTTACAGGGGTGTTTAGGTTACCGTTTTTAGGTATTTTGCTACGACAGGTTTGGCATATCCAATTTTTCTTGCGATCAGGGGACATTGTGTTATAGAATCGTTGTATGGATACATTTGCGCACTCCAAATCGTATACATCTGTGCATTTCGAGCAAGTTAGGAATAGTCTATCAGAAATTGTTCTAAAACAACCGGCGCACTTGGTTTCCATAGTTGATGCCATTTCTTATTGTTGATTTTTGTTTTATAGGTAATTTAATAACCACAAAAATTTTTTCGATGTTTGGATCCGAACCACGATCTCCGGATTAGAATGCCAGTAATGACGTGTAGTACCACTGTGCCAAGTGATCTTGATGGAGGGTCGTGAAATTTGCGTAGTATATCTTCCTTATTAGTGGTGTTGTTATATTTCGTACAGGTGTCGCTACGCAGCCGATATCGATGACATGGAAAAATTTGATGCTGTAGTTAGATCCAGAGTCAACAGATGGCGTTATTGTAGATTCTATTCGATAATAGTCTTTAAGTTAAGAGTGGTAACATTGAAAGTCCCATATACACTTTTTGATTTAAATAAAATTAACCGTATAAATCAATTGCACTGTAGTTTATATTAAATAGGATACTGTTTTTCTCACTGTGTTGTATGGCAAATATTGTTTATAGATCACTTATTCCACACAAATACACTTTCTTCACTTTGTTTTTGAGTTTCACATAGATTTAGATTCAGAGTTTTACACGTAAATATCTCATGATTGTCCATAAAATACTTCGAGATAACACTTGTACACTTTAGTTGGACACCACTTCACAGAAATTTCACGTAGTTGTGATGCTAGTTGTGATTTTTCAATTTTTATTAATACAAATTCACAGAGCCAATGTTTACATGATGGCAGCGCCATCTACCCTCTGGTAGTATAATCTCTAGTAACTACGAGATCTTGTTAGCAGCCGTAGTGGTCGCGAGTAGTAATGGAAAACAGCAAATTGGCCAATCACATGTTAGTGCATAGACACGGTAATACATAGATGAAATGAGTTATGCTGCTACGTGAGCCGCGTAATTGACTCGCAGGGCTAGCAAAAGTAACTTTTTTAAGTTTTGAGTTTTGAATGAAGTGATTTAAAGTTAAAATTAAGTAGCTATTAAACATATTCTGGCGTTAAGAGTCAACCCGGCAAGCGAAAGGTTGTGGATTAGATTCCCACCTTAGGCAGTTCGATTTTTTCAAGTTATTTTAAAATACCTACTTAGGTGTGGAAATAAAATCATAAAAAAATTGCGGGTAGTTTGTAGGGAGGCCTTCAAAAACCTCAAGTGAGTCTTTTTTCTGTATTATAAAGACTTGTTGTTGGAACTTCATTAAATCGATAAAAAATATCATAAAATAATGTAACTAAATCTATATATATAAAAGAAAGTCGTGTTAGTTACTTCGCTTATAACTCAAGAACGGCTGAACCGATTTAGCTGAAAATTGTCAGGGAGGTAGTTTAGAGCCAGGAGAAGGACATAGGATACTTTTTATCCCGTTCGAAATAAAAAAAAGTCTGCTTATTTATTGCCATTAAGGCGGAACAAAGTTCGCCGGGTCAGCTAGTTAATTATGAAACTATTCCAATGCGTACAAATTTCATTGTCAAACGTTAAGAAAACAAGCACACGAAGCTAACCGTGGAAATATTTCAGGCCTATTTAGTAGAGACAACGTTACCACTTAATTAACCAGTCTCTACGTACACTGTGTCCGTTTCAGTCAAACGACGCTGTGTACGTATCCGAAAACATGTCTGCCAAAAGCTTACCTTTAATCAAGCGCCCAACTCCGTCTGCCGTCGCATTAGGGTCCATTTCGCGGCGTTTTGTTTACGTGGGCAGCCTTCATCCCGGTGCTCACATGAGATGGTTTTACAATCTAATATCAGTAATGGCCGTGCGATGCACGGGCTATTCGCTATGGAGATACGCACATCACTATATACATTGCTGTTGAAAACTCAATCCTATTGCAACTACACAAGACTCTAGAGTGTTTAGCTTGACGTGCTAAGTTTGTACCTGGAAGGATCGCGGTTTACACCTACTTACGTACATGTTTTACTCTAACGAGATTCATTTGAAGCATCCTTTGCTTGTACGAGTATGAGAAACGTGGAGTTGGCTATTTTTAACCGACTTCAAAAAAGGAACAGGTTCTATTTTTTTATATATTTTTTTCATTTTTATTAGGTAATTCTATCTAGGAGTATTCTATGAGTAATACCACATGTAATACTGCGGAATTTCAATGCGTAAGCTACAGAAATGAATCTCATTAATCAATCAACTCTAACAAGTTGAACTAAAGCATTCATTAGGGATATTGTTTAATTCGATAATTGTCAATTTTATCTTTATGTAAGTGTACTCTACATTATTGGCATTGGGATCAAATAAAACATAGTAAATAAGTATGAAGAGACTACTTACTATATGAACAGTAGATGATGAGTCTTCGTTCGTTTCAGTCGAAAGACGTCCACTGCTGGAGAAAGGCCTCCCCCAAGAATTTCCACAAAGACCGGTCCTGCGCCGCTCGCATCCAGGCACCTCCCGCGACCCTCACCAGATCATCGGTCCACCTAGTGGGAGGCCTGCCCCCGATGAGTCTTATATCTCCCTAACTATCGCAAATCCTGAACAACATAACACTATTTTACGGCAACAACTAAATAAGTCCCATAGAAAAAAAGTAGCCAGAGAGTAAAGTATGGATCAGCGTGCAATCTAGCCGTAACTTGGACTCCTTTGTCCTGATGGCAATCTCCATAAACCAGCTAAACACCTCCGAGATTCCCCTCACGGTCTCCGGGGAGGGGGCGCCACCCACTGGGGCAGTGTGGGGACATGACCAAGAGGAATCGATTGTCGATGTTCGTTTATTGATGAATAATCGATTAATTGGTAATTTTTTTTTCATGTGACAGGAGGCAAACGAGCAGACAGATCACCTGATTTTATCGATTAGATTAATTAATTATGATTTCATGTATTTCATTATACATTTATTTTTAACTTAACTGATAGTAATAAACTAGTGTGTATGTGAGTGCCAACAAAGCTGATGGTCTCGAATATTACTAGCGTTTTAAAATATTTGCGCCCAGAATACCTACCACCTAAGCTCGAAATCGTTACTTTATTTTATTTTATACAACCTTATCACACAAACGATTTCGATCACGGATAATCGTAACAAGAGCCGTGTGTAAGCCACTTGCCAATTATCGATATTTCGTACTTAGTGCTCGCACATCACTATCCTTAGTTGTGCGGGAGTTAAAGTGCCTTATGATTTCGCGACTCCGCCGCGAGGGATGGAGTGATCCCACTCTTTTATTAATCCATAAAATCACGGCCCGCCCATTCGCGGGTTTGGCGTTGACATCAAATAATTAACTTTCGCACACGCACTTGTTTGTTTATTAATTAAATTAACAAAATCTTAATGTTAAAATTTAGTTTGAGAAACGACTCTATTCGCTAAAAAAATTTTAATAATAAAATCTTACTTTAAAAAGAAATGCTTCTCAAGTCTATTGTGTGATTTTTAACGCAAAGTGTTATTAATTAATTTTAATATTCCACGGAGTCATTTTGTATCTAACAAACATTCAAATAACTTTTTAACCAAATGCATTGATTTGATAACAATAAAAAATAACTTTGATCCTTTTTTGCTCACAGCTGGATATCATTTGTAATAAAAATTAGATTCAGTGAACACTGTGCTAATACCTAGGATTTGAAATGAATTTTCAGATCGTTCTCATATTACAAAAGCTGTACGCCTATTGTAGAGCTAGAGTGAATCGAACTCGTTAGACTTTTATATCTGAAATGACACTCGAAAGTCAAATTATAACTATTGCTTTGGAAAATGCGTCTTCATCTCTATTACTTTTCCGTTTGATTAAGATGAGCAAATTTTTCTTTTTAAAGCTGGGAGTTTTTGTATGAAAATCTGGGTGAATTTTACAAGAACTACCTTTTTTACCAGACTGCGCCAGAAAGAGGGTTATGTTTTTAATGTAAGAAGTAGACTAAAGTAGAGTATTATAAATGACATCGTTATGTTTCCAAAATGATATGTGATGCCAATTCATACAGTGGCCAATTTGAGGTCACGGGTCGTTTCCGTTTGAGATCAATGGTTATTTGTATTGTTATTGTTTTTAACTGACTGGTTAGACTCATGATGAGATTATCATCACCAGCTCACTTGGTCTCTACTGTCGGATAAAGACTTTCTAATTTACCAAAGGCGTAAATCCAAACAAAGCTGTGGGAAATAACTAGTCGTGTTTAAGAAAAATTGCGTAAACATTTGTATCTTCAGTGCGATTCTTCTTCTTCTTCTTTTCAGCCAAATGACGTCCACTGCTGGACAAAGTGCGATTATGATGACTTATTTCTTGTGTTTATTGTTACAGGTCCCCCGTCCCGCCGCGAGAGTGAGTTCAAGAAGCCGTCGCACGCGCCGCAAAATGGCCGCATCCACCACCGCCCCTATAACTACAACAAGGTGAGAGATTTGTTTGTTTGTTTCTTTATTGCGACAGTTGAGGCCAAACACTTGACATTTAATATCGCGATCGCTTTACGCAGAGAAAAGTATTAAAAAGCCTTGGCCAATGCGCCGACCACTATGCGACAGAGGGTACACTTCAGGTTTTTAGTGAGTTCGAGCTATCGTGTATGGACAGACCATTTTCCAGAGTCATAAAAGGGAAATGTGGTTACGTAAAAAAGACAGATCGAAGTGATTTTGGATAAAATGATTTTAAGGTTACTTTCTCTATGGGAGTTTTTGTCAGACTTCATAAGCATGAGCTTAAAGCACTTTAAAAAGTTGTTAAGTACTTTTACTGAACATGCAATTTATAATAATCGTTCTGTAACTATTTAAGCTACGGAATTTACGTGTCACATTACATGTAATAGGATGATAGTTCTTATGTCCATCGTTAAGATCACTCAATCGTTATTTAAAAACACTGAACGAGTAACCCAATTACGGGCGGCCTTGAACCACTAAACTGGTACACTTGACCTGGTTAGTTGTAGTACTCGTGTCGGCACAAGAGATACATGCTCAAGAGATATAGCTCTCAATTATAAATAATATTGCGACATAACTTTCAATACTTATCGTTAGAAAAACCGCGATTGCACCACACGCTGTAACCGATACGAAAATGTTTTGTTGAACCTGATGATTCAGTTTATCAAAGACCAATCACCCACGGCACATTCAAAAGATCTTTACACTTACATCAAGTTGCGACGTGCATATTTTCATAATCGATTTAATCGCGATATCTCGATTACCAACTTCTGTGAGAAGACCACACGCTCTATCTCTTACCGCGCGGATATGATTGAAAAAGACAGACATCAGATACATTAAAATCGATTTGCAGAATCGATCCATAGGTATGAGGTCACGGTCTTCCAAGCTGTCAGTTAGCTATTGTGTTGCATCAATAATAGTCTTCTGATTGAACTTCTAGTGACCCAAAATCGTTTCGCTGCCAAATCATACATTGCCCATTGGCAATCGACGCGCACGCAAGCACCATAACACTCGATGGCGATAATGTTAAACAAACGTCTCAATTTAAGATGATTGTGATAGATTGCAATACTGTCAGATCAAAAATAACTTTCAAGTGCACGTTTACAAATTATCTGATTAGTTTATTGTGAGAGTGGAATGTTCCGTTCGTAACGATTCTATTGTTTTTATAGTTACAAATTATTATATTTTATGTTGTAATTGAAAGAGAATAGCTTTGCATAGATTAATTGTTTATTGAGCGTATAATTACATGCCTATCAATCTATTTTGTACTAGCTGACCCGGCGAACTTTGTTCCGCCTTAATGGCAATAAATAACGGGATAAAAAGTATCCTATGTCCTTCTCCTGGCTCTAAACTACCTCCCTGACAATTTTCAGCTAAATCGGTTCAGCCGTTCTTGAGTTATAAGTGGAGTAACTAACACGACTTTCTTTTATATAATAGATAGATTAGTTTCTACAAGTAATATTTATTTTAAAGCTCGTAAGTCCTAAGTAAACAGAACAATGAATAAATAACTTGCCATTTATTTAAGATTGTGATATATCTCCTGCAGTCCAGCTTTTGAGCACACTAAATAAAGTATGGCGCATACTCGATGTGTCGTACGGTAGCATTTCACGAGCTCTGTACGGTAAACTTAAATTTTAAACGAGCCACGCGCATGCAGTTCCGTTTGTTCTCCCAAGAATACTTTAAGTATACTCAATGTTATCATGTCTTTTTGAAAAATCGTACTTTAGGAACAACATTCGTGCTGGATACCGGCATGAATACAATAATGTCTTTGTGTATCGCTTATTCTGAAATGCAGTCGTCCTTTATCTTTTATGACTAAAATTAGTAATTATACGTTGTAGAATATTTGAGACAGTATTGATTAGTGTATTTTTAATTGACGCATTCATAAGTTTTTATAGATAATCAAAGTGACAACAATTAATTAGTATTGCATAATTATGTAATTTTTTGCTACTAGAAGAGAAAATACGCAAAGCACCAATTAAACACGGCAATAAACTCTACACTGAACGACAGTCTTGTAAGAGACTCGAGTTCACTTCAAATCCCCTAGAATTCGGGGCTCATTTTCACAAAATTAGCATCGTGATTGTGTGGCTTAACACTGTGTCAGGCTGAGGTACAAGAATGGGGGCTTATTGCTGGGAGTAATCTCTCTACAGACATCATTCTGTATTAAAGATATACAAGTGCGGGGAACAAATTGGGCCCTTTTAACTATAGTAGTATTTAAGTAAATAAATGCGAATACAGAGAAAATAAACAACAACAATATAAGTCGTGCGATAGCGGAAAACTCGACAAATATTTCAGGTGTATTCTGAATCCAATTTCGTATATGATTTTACCTCGTATATGTGTTTGGAATACAATCTAGATGTGGTACGATACAATCAGTTCATAAAACGATATTGTGGGAATGTCGTGACATCACGTAAAAGATTATCAATACAAATACATAGATTCTACTACTGAGGTCTAAGGCAACCCTACAAAGAACCAGTTTACCTGAATAACTTGAGGAAATACTTTCCAATATATCGACAAAACCCAGATTATAAGATTGATTAGCTGTTATTAGATAGCACTATCGTTAATCGTCATAATATGTGATAACTGCAGACATTATTGGCATGTACTTAATAAATTATACGTTCAATATGTGGATTCTGTTTTAATCTCGTAAGTTTTCTTTTATTATTTCTTTCTTTCTTTCTATTATTATTTATTCTCACACTCGATCTAATATAGGTACAGTCGCGGAATGAAAAGGTTCGTCACCTTAGTGTCGGTTTTCGCTTGAACTAGGTACTGTAAGAGTCAAACCTGCCAACATAACAGTGCAAGAAACAGTGCCGCTAACATTTAAATAAATATGACGTTTGCTATATAACGAATAAGGTTTTGCTTGTTTATTTTTCTATCCCATCAGTGCAATGCAATGATGACATTGACCAATAGGCTAGTTGCCTAAAAAAATTTTTTTAGTCCGTAATGTTTAATATCAAAAAATATTGGACACGTATATTTTTATTTGTCAATCTAACAAATAATTACATAGTTATGGTGCGTTGAAGTTGCGCACGACGTCACAACGTGCGGCATTTTTAAGCAAGCGTTGACGTCACGGGCCTCTTCTTATGAACTTTGGGGCGCTTTATCTCTTTAAATTTTCATTAGTTTGAAAAAGTGAAAAATACGTGTAGAGTATTTTTTGATAAGTTAACTGACGGACTAATTAAAACTCTTGCTTTTTGACCCAGGCAACATCCCCATTGACAAGAGTTTTTTTTATTTAAAAGAAATAATAATGGCAGGTTGAACCAACAAGAAGGTTTTAGTTTATCAATCATAATAATCTTCTTGACAAGATAAATCGTCAAACAATTTTGATCTGAATAATTTTGAACTTTACTGACGAACAATTAAAGATTATTTTCTCTAACTCGAGATTATTCTGTAACATAGTTTCAAAAGGTAATATGTGCTCGCGATTCGTTGAAGGAATCAATTTGAAAACTGACGAACCTTTTCATTCCGTGACTGTACATCGAAATTAGACGCCTATTTTCTGATCGGTGTGGACTGTACGCGTTCAAGCTGGAGATAATTTAAAAAGTTTACATATCGGACTATCAATTCTAGTTTGGAGGAATGGTAGTTCGATTCCCGTCGATCGCTGAAATATGAAACTGAAGTGTCCCAATCCTAACTTAGTTTACTTGTAGGGGTTAACAGGTATATTAGTTATTTATGTACGTCAAATAGCTGAGTATACTACTAAGGCCTTTAAAAAAAGATAAATATACTGATTTATATATTTTTTGTCACAGACCGAGGCTCCCGGCTCGACGGCTGCGCCGTCGCACCGACCGCCGCATCTTAGGATACAGAACGGATTCCAAACACAGGTAAAAACATTCCCTATTATTGTTTTATGGTGAGTACCTATAGACTGCAGCTTTTGACATTTCATAGAGCGGCTCGTTGTTCTGTTCTAAGTGCTCTACTCTAGTCTATACTCACGCAAGAATAGTGAGAGTTTCTTGCGCTGCTTCTTCTTGGCACTGGCCCATTTATTGTCCCGAAGCAGTGGGTTAATACTGGGACGTGTAAAAGTGATTTTTAAAAGCTTATTTGCAAAAATAAATGAGTTTGGTGAGTTTATTTTTATGAATGGTTCGATTCATCAAGAAAAAATATCGGATATGTATTAGTAAAAGCCCATTAAAAGAAAGTAACTTGCAAGGTTGTCCTGATATTCATTCATACAATGTTAGCTTTTGAATTTATTTCTTATTAAGTAAAGTTTCGCACTGAAATAAATATTATTCTGGTATTTGATAGGTAGAAGTATCAAAATACTCTAACGAAGTAAAATTAGCGAAAAGTTTTTCAAAGGAGAAAACGAAGACAATTTAATTTACTTGGAAGTATTTATGTAAAAATTACATTAGTAACAAGACATATAATATAGACGTGAGTGAGATATGACAGTATGACGGCTAGTAATTACTAACTAGTGCTAACAGCTAATAAATAAATTAAAACAAGCTGTTTCATATAACGGAGCCGCAGTGGAGAATTAGACTCAGTCTGAACTCCAAAGCTGCCTCCCACGCCTGTGTTCGGTTCACTTGGAAACTTGTTTATTTTCATATTCAAAGGAGCTTGGGTGAAATCATTTTAATCGATTTTTTGCAGCATGTGACAAGCTTATCCCAACTAATATTATAAATGCGAAAGTAACTCTGTCTGTCTGTCTGTCTGTCTGTCTGTCTGTTACGCTTTCCCGCTTAAACCTCGCAACCGATTTTGATGAAATTTGGCATAGAGATAGTTTGAGTCCCGGGAAAGAACATAGGATAGTTTTTATCCCGGTTTTTGAAACAGGGACGCGCGCGATAAAGTTTTTCTGTGACAGACAAAGTTCCACGCGGGCGAAGCCGCGGGCGGAAAGCTAGTATCAATATCAATATAAATAAAACTCTATCATCTGAAATGGGTGCGAGCTTGCTACTGAAATATGTTCTGATGTGTCTAAATGTACACAGGTGGTCCCCACACTTCAAAATGAAAGTCCAGGCTATGAAATGGTCATATTCAGTACACAATGGTCTCTAAAATATGCTTGTATCTTTCGTTTGGAATTTCCCAATAAAATTATGAAACATTGTACAGCCACGCGAGTGTAAACCACAACAAGTCTTAGTGCTATCCAAGCACGCACTTGGGATTCCTGCGTAAATTCATCCTCTCGCTCACGTTCACCGCTTTAGAAAGAGACAGGGTGTCATCAACGTTTAGAAATGTTTTCCGTACGCAGATCCTCCAACAATAACAATACTTTTACTGCCCCTAGACCGTAAATCACGAAGCATTGTAGCTATAAACGGACCCTAAATTTAATCGCTGTACTCGCTAAGGAGGTGTAATGCGTACTCGTAAAATGTGTAGTTTTATATTCGACTGTGCCAATGTGTCCAAATGCATAATAAAAACAAACGCAGTGGTCTCGACTGTGTCTATTCATAATATTTACCTTTTCAGTTACTACGTTAAAAGCTCTGAGTAGAAATATTTAAACGTGCTTTTTTTTTACCCTATTGGGTCTTTTATTTACTGTAAATGATTAATCCCTATCTTTAAACCCTCGCTAACAAATTTCAGCAAAAAAAAGCCAAGTACGCGCCATCTAGAGCATCGTAAAAGAATGAAAATTATTCATCTAACGCTATCTACATTCAGGCGCTTGACTTATTGGAGAGGGATCTTTTGATTGGTACAAAGGTTCTTTTCTGCCGCCCTTATTTTACTATGAGTAAGAGAGATGAATAGATCAGAAAATAATGAAAAGGCTCCAGTGCCAGTAGAGCTGAAAATAATGAGATGGCTCCAGTAGAGAGATGACGAGTTGTAGAGAGCCTACTGTGTGTTTTATCTATATTGTAATGGTTTACAGCTTGCGCTTATCAAACGCTACGTACACATAACTCTGCGGTAATAGAAATAAAACGTTCAACATAAACTGCTTATCAATGCAGTACCTAAATTGAAACGGTGCCACTAGCGTAAATAACGACCCAGTTAAGAGTTATTTCTTAGTATGTAAACATTTGCCCTTGTGATATTCTAGATGGTATGCACATGTTATTGCTCATAAAAATTATACTATAAAAAGCACGTTTTGTTTTTCGTTTATTCATTTATTCTTAGGTTGGCTGACGTGAATTAAAGTATCAACACAAGTATCTTGTTAAATGCACATTATTTACTTCTCACATATAATTGTGAAGATACGCAGTATAATTATTGCATGTAGTAACAATTAGTAGAGTTGACCTTCCTACCAATTATACAATAAAGTTTAACAACTACATTAGATACTTGTCGTCAATACACATCATTTATGAAAATTATTTCATCTAATATTTATACAAAAACAGTAAGAAAGAATATTACCATTTAACTTAATAAGGCGGTCATTTTAACAAATTCGTTGAGCATTCGTATCAAGCACGAACGAACTTTTGCTCGCGTAACAAACTCGAGTACGGTAATTCGCAAACAAAAAACTGATATTATGGTACTCACGACAGAATGTGCTCTTTTGACATACTCCGCTTGACGAATACTCGCAAACCAAATGCAGTGAGAACTACCGCCACCCGCGGCATCTTGCGACTTTTGTATGAGATATTATCTGGGCGTGGATTATACAATATTAATACAATCTTAAAGTAACAACTAAGCTGAACGCAAGCGATCATATCCGAGCACACCTTTCAGGTGTTACAAAAAACGTATCACCGGAAATGCCAGGCTTCTGTAGCGGTCAATGTATTCATGATAATTTATACGCGAGGAATAAAACAACCATTGAATGATATTCGATTTCCGAATAGTAATCGGATCATTTTGTTCGTCATTTGCGGTTTTGATTAGCAGATGTGTTAATGATGATGATGTATTAATAATGAAATTAACTGCTTATGTTTAATGAAATCTATATGTTTGTAGATAATGTTAATTTTGTTTTTTAAAAGTACCGATACTTAACAACAGTCTATTTATTCCATCAAATTCATAAGCCTTTGATAGAGAAACACTGACTGCTCATAAACTTTCAGTGTGTTGTTTGATTTTCAATTTCAGTTTATCAATTCGTAAAATCAAGCAAGGTTATGTATTTTCATTCTTTCTCTTAGAGCTTGACTCTATGTACAGATTTCCACAGTATTGCAACACATTCATGCAACCTTATGGCGCCTCGTAGATAAGATGAGTGTTTTATGAATTTACAATTTATTGATTTACCCGTTTTATTGTTTGCAGAACGCAATAGACAGCAGTCAGCCGCCAATAGAAAGTATACTAAAGGTATGTTACTTAATCTTTATTATAGCTTTATTATATTTAAGCTTATCTTATCATTTATGTACCTATTTACTTTGCAATCTACTTATTTACTTATCAAGATGCTCACCTTTTCTTTATCTTCTAGTATTTCTTTTTATTCTTCTAGCTTTATTTGACGCTTTATATTATTGCTTTGTTTACCAATAATGTAACTATATTATTTATCTTTTTTTACACTTTACACTGCTTATTATAGCTCAATAACAAAATGATACATAAATATATCTTATCTTTCATACGAGATAGATAACATTTTATGCAAATATGCTTGGTGGATAAAAACAGTTATTTTATTTTATGGAAGTAACTTAAAATAGAGTGGACGACATCATATCAAGGCACTTCTTTATCTACCTAGTTGTAATAGATTTTACAACAAAAATATATTGTCTGACTACATAATTATGTTGGATTTGCAAATGCTATAGATAAGAGAAAGATATGTAATGTAATTCAATATGATATTATCGTATTATCCAGATGATTTTTTTAATAAAATTTGTCCTTTTTTTGTTCGATTTTATCAATATTTTGTCCTTTTTTTTTCAGGAAATGAAGTCATTGCCAACCCCTGTGTCCGTCATAGCAGCAACGCCTCGCAAAGAACTTGAGAACAAGTTTATTTTTAACCCCTACACCAATAAGGTAATTAAATTTTATTAATAATCTTGTTTACGTATTTTTGATTTCACTTGACAGTAGTGTCAAGTTGAATGAAATTTACAAAGAACTAACTAATTGATGATTAATAATACAGCAGTAGATTAATAATACTTAGTAAATTTTTGCTTGATAATGTTTAAAAACTAAAGTCTTTAATTAAGTATACTTACTAGTATGTACTAAATAGTCAGTTTGATAGCTCTGACGTGACTATTAACACTTTGAAGGGTAGTTTAGTGTGCGTTTAGCAGAAATGATCAATTATTCAAATAGTCAATGGACTTGTATACATATTTTTTGCTATCTTTCAAAGTGTTAAAAGTTTATAAAACTTATCGGCAAATTCTAATTTGGGATTTTTCGTTAGGTGCAAGAAAACCCTCAAATAACCAACAACGATCTCAAAACGCCTCTTCCAAAACCCGGTAAGTGCTATTTTTAAGTTAAAATAATAATTATTAGAGTAGGCGCACACCGTTGATTTTTTTTTATACTGATCAACAGCCCGACTAAACTATCGGCCGACGAAAAATCAACGGTGTGCGCCTACTCTTATTCAACCTCTCCAATGATTACTATTAATAATCAATAGTGAATGCAAACATAGTTGTCAATATTATCAGTAAATTGTCTCTCTGATTGTTGTGGTATTGATTGTGCACTGTGTACGTGATAGATAAGATATCGTATCAAATGAAAGGTATACAGTTGAGATAGGACGTCCGTATCTGTTTTTTAATCATAGCGAAATGGTGATTTTCTTGTCACGTTCAATTTCTCGACGGCTGATAAATTTATTAAACAGACGGCTGAAATAAATTTAATTGTTTATCTATATTATGAGAACTATTTAAATCAGTACCCACACATGCAATTATGTTTTATGGGAGCATAAAACACGACTAATCATTTGGCTTAATCCTTAATTTCAAGACCGAACACTAGATGAACTTGTCTCACTATTAAGTTCTCGAACTGAAAAATGGTGCTTATTGCTAATTGGCTCATAACTTTGCGGTCTTGACCGCTAGCCACGAATATTGTACACGCGAAAAAACTCTACTACTCAATTGGTGCGAATGAAATTAGCTCCCTAATTAGACATCAAAGCGTATCCAATAGCATGAAATCTTTATTTCAAAGTAAGCCGATATTACGCGAAAAGGTATAATAACCCCAAACACGAGAATCTTTCATGAGTAAAATCAAACCAATAACACTACATTCTATTTTCGATGCTCTAAAAATACGTTTCAAAAACGTTGCGCGCGCGTTTTGCAGCGTTCTCGGGTCGAGTGCACCCAAATAAAAGGTGAAATGAAATATTAAGAGGCAGTTTACACGTATCGCGGCGTAGATCGTCCGTCGGCGGCACCTGTCGCCCGAGCGGATAAATAAATTGTGAAAAAATACGCAAAACAATGAGAGACGCGAGCCGCGCGCACTCGGTTAAGGTTCGGCCAAACCAACGCGTGCGTTCGCGATGGCGATCAGTCACATGCACAAATACTTGTATGTAATAGAAATGTTGAATTGTTCAATTTGATCTAGAATTGTTACATAAAGATTAAAGCACAATAAACATTCCCTGCAATGATGAAATAAATGAGTGATGTACTGGTGAAGTATCACAATTTTTTTTACCTTTGTATGTAAACCACAGTAATTTGATGATACAGCACTCATTTTGTCGGCTGTCTTTAAGGATGATTTAATACCTGATGCATTAACGGATTTGTTGCCGAGAGATTAAGTTCCTAAGATTAGGTCATTATAAGAATATTTCAGTCAATTTAAACCTTATTATCTTCATAAATTCATAGTTAAACATTTCCATATGCTGTGCCTCTTCTACAGATATAAAACAGGAGGCCGCAGTGAAAATATTCGCGCGTGCTAACTGAATAATAATGAATATTCGCAAAGCGGACATAACCGGAATTTGTTACAATGTAATGCCGCCGGCTTTGTGTTTGTAAACCTTCCATTTCGATTGGTAAATTGACTTTGTACGCGTATCACTTATAGTTTGTTGAATGAATATTTCACGCGCTAATTATTATGCATGTAATCATCAAACTAGAAATTCAATGTTTTGTGAAACTGAATGTTTCATTGATTTTGTTATTCTTAAAAGATATAAAGCTATTTCGTTAGTTAATTACTTCTTGTGCTTGACCTTGATGTTCTTGTAATGCAGTAGAAATTAGCATGATATCATCAATATAGTCCGCATATTAAAAAAGTTTCACGAGTGTTGTTCAGTCAGGGCTATTAACTCGTCAGTGTCGTATTATGCGAGGCGGCGCAACTTCTAAAGTTGAAAGGTGTCGTTAAAACTGTTTCTGTTCACGTGCAGAGTGCAGGTAGATGTGGCGACGGTAATTTGCATATACGCCATCCGCAAGTCCATCTAAACTAAAGGTTTAATAATATGAACTTTTGAAGAGGAAAACACTAGTTAATAAAATGTTTTGTTCTAAATGTTTTAACGCAAAATATTTTTGTTTCCGAATTTCGCATCATAAAATATCTGGTCATAATACACATATTACTCTCGCAAAAGTCAGTTCGTGTTGCTTTTACATTTTTCATTGTTGTGAGAGCTTCCAACGACCCTACAACGAACCGCGGCGCGACTAAAGCTTGAGTGAAAAATAAAATGCATGCATAGTGCGGATTAAAAACGTACGTCGCGATAACGAGCGAGTTGAGAATAAAACCGATGTCCTGAATAACACGGTTATTTAGTTTATGGCGTTTACAATTTAACGGCGGCTTTGTTAAATGAAGTCGTGTAAAGCCAATTGTGCCAAGCTCTATTTTAATGGTTTTCATTTAATATCTTTGAGAAATTTCTTATTTCTGTCTACATTATGTCCTATGGTTAAATCATCTACAAAATGTTCGATATTTTTCATTCCAATTTCAAAAGTGAATACAAAATCTGTTTTAGTACCAAAATGTAGACGCAGCAAACGTATTCATATTATTTTCCGCATTGTGAGTTTAATATGTACCCGGACGTCTCGGGCCCGCTGACTAAGCTATACTTATACTTACATCGGATTCTATTTCGCTCACTAAATCTAAATGTGAACACACTCAAGGAAATATTACATTGGAATGTATTTTTCTTCATAAATTTGTATTTATCGCCAGTGCTACAGTTACTTTAACCATCATATTTTCTACTGGTTGATACCTTTTTTCTGGACAACTGAAAAATGTAGTCGGAGAAATAAGTCGATGTGCAGTCAACTTCACGTTTTGTCCAATTTATTTATCCATCTGGATAGTTAAGTGGTGGCACTATATCGGGATCGAACGGGCCTGCATGTGACAAGCCCTCGGGAACTAACCTCGAATTAGATTCGTTTTGCCAACCCCCTGAAAACTGACGACTATTTCTATTTTCCGTCTGTTTGCTAACGGAAAAAAATGCAGCTGAAAAGTCCGAAAGGAATGACAATACCAGCCTTATTGCTTGTATTTTAGGGGAGTGGTGAACTCTGAATCTATTTGTCTTAAATTATAGTAATAAAGCATCTTATTTTCTAATCTACTTGCGCAAAAACTGCGAAAGCTGAATTCCAAAAGTTTAACGGCCGAATACTGAAACGCCATTTAAATATTTGACGGCTTCTCAAATAGTTAAGCAGCTCCTAAACTTACATTTCGCATACTCAAAACAATATCTGAGCAGTTCTCAATTTTTAAGCACCTCTCAAATTAAGGTGCACTCAAGGGCCACTCAAATGAATTTTCGTATACTGAAACGCCATTCAACGGTAAGCATTACTCAAACAACTGTCAAATCGTCTTAAGCAGCTGTTAAATTTGAGAGTGCTTGCGCGGTATCTTAAATCCTATTCTTATACCTAAATCGACCTAAATAGTGGTAAATAATGTGTGTCATCGTTATCATTTCTTTCGAGCTTCGAGAAAATACCTAGATCTAATCGCAGGAACGCAATAAGGCTGAACGCTATTGAAAAATATTATTATAATGACATGCAATTCCGAGCGAGATTCCGCGTCTCTAAAGAAACGGTGTTGTTTCTGGATTCATAATTTGGAAGCTCTTTGAAACCCCTCACCAAACGCCATACAACCAGTGGACCAAATACTTATTATAAACCCTACTGTTCTACGCAACGGGAACGTTATGAACGTGTACTAGGTGATATCGGGTTGTGATATGGGTATCTTCTACATCGAACAGCCAACTGTGCATCGTACTAATGCACAAAGTAACAACCAAAATAGCTGCCATGAAATCGCTTTACATAAACATGCCTATTGCTGAGGAATATGGGGACATCGCATAGCAGCATTTCCAAGAGTTGTTGATTTGTCAATTTGATACTCTGTCAACAATGATAAAATTAAATGTCAATTGTGGTTACGTTTCGGTCCACGATCGCCACTTAATAGATTTCAACAATAAAAAGTATCACCTTTAAAATTATTTTTTTAATTAAATAAAAATGCAAGCATTAATTTTTTTATATGATAAAACGAGATTTATATATAATAGAAACTAAAAATAAACTGTTCTATGTTAAGTTGATTGAGTATATTTCCATAAAAGACAATACATAACCAAACGATGCTGCGTGTAATGGATATAAAACGTAAAGTTATCATTTGTGTAAATGAAAACATACTTTTTTTGGTAAATGTTGCCAGTAGGTAAACATTTGAGAGCTGCTTAGCTGATCACGGCTTCAAATCCGTTGAGTGGCGTTTGAGATTACCATTTAAAATTGAAGGATACTTAAATTTAGGAGCCCGTCAGCTGAGTGACAGATTTGAGTAGTGTTTCAGTATTCGGCCGTAAGTCTCTGCCGTAAAAAAATTGACCAAATGTGTCAAATAAAACTCCAAAACAAATATTGCGTGCCACACTATAGTCTCTGATATAGACAAGATAAATTAATATTATTTAATCGCGCCCACTCGTATCTTCTATGTCAAGGCGAACCGAAATAGCGTCGCGGTCTTAATTCCAGATGTCAATACGTATTCATATAAATTTGTTCATAAACGTGCGAATCCGGCGAGCTGTTAGCTGTTACGCAAGCTAAATACTAATATTAGGCATTGACGACGCGTTTACGGGTTTCCCAACGCGTTATTTATTTCGTAGGACCGAGGGCTTTATGAGTGGCAGCCTGCCGTTATTAATGGCCGAATCTTTGATGTCCAGCCTTTATGAAATAGTTCCCGGCCGTACTTAACGCTGGCCTATATGGCCTAACCAGAGTTTCCCGTGTAGCTTTGCAATCATTTTCTCGGTTGACCAATAGCTAAGCTGGTGTATAATCAAGAGCATTGTTTTGGCTTAGATTTAAAGGTCCATCCCCATTCAACGGAACTGAAGTTTTATTATCTTCACGTCCCCACTTCATATTCTCTTCAACATCGTATAATGTTTTATCCTATTAAGAATTGCATCGGAGTTTCGAGTTTTGCGAGTGCTGAATCGTAAAGCGTGTGTCCGAACCCTCCCCGTGAGTTATGTCGGGGTTCGTCGCTGATAAATAAATCAGTATTTAGGTCATTCGAGAGGTGTAGCTAGTGTTGAAAATTACTATAGCGGCTGAATTTGATTTTGACTGACCGTCATTTACGGTCAAATTGGTCGAAAATGGTCAAGAACCAGCCATAAACTGTCAAAAACGGTCAATTTCGGTTAATTTGATTTCAGTTATAATAGTTTAGTACTTTTAAAGTTTTTTCTTAGATTTCGAGATTGATAAAAGTCTAAAACATCTTAATTGAAATAAACTGTGGTTTGTAATAATTTATTATAGTTAAATATTTTACAGTGAGTCTACAACTTCTGTATTGAAACAAAAAGTGTTTTGTAATGATTTATTGTGCTCTCTTTCTTTCCCTACGCAATTGCCCCGCACCCCGCTCACATGCATTATAGGTATGTAAATAGCAATGTCGCATCCGCTGCGCACGTCAACTTTGACGACGTCATATTTTCTCATAATTTATTACAAATTACAGGTAGTACAGTAATATTGAGTCAAATTGACTGAATTTGACCGTTTTTGACCGGTCATTTATGGTATTTGACCATCATGACCGGTCAGATTCAGTCAATTTACATCTCTAGGTGTAGCTACTAACTTTATGACGGGGTTTATGTATGTGCAGCAATAAATAAAGCGCCATTACATGATTAGAGCCGCTTCTCGTTCAGACAATGGCGGCCATTAGCAACATTGCCTATTTCAACACAGCTGTTTATGCGATACTGGCATTTGATATTTATGGTCGCAGCCACTGTGACGAACCGTGAAAAACAAGTAAAAGGTGGTCTGATGGACCCTGACTTGTTGAGTGCAGTCAATGTGTGACAAGTCTATCAAACAGAGGGCAACGATATGCCCTATGTGAATCGTTGTATTCTTGATTTAGGCTGAATTGCACCAACTTTAACCGTAACCATAACTGGTGTTTTTGTATGGAGTTTGCTTTGACACTTTTTATAATAAACTGCGCGTACGCGTGGACCCCGTTTTACCCCCCTAAGAGTTGAATTTTTCTCGAAAATTATTAAACATTTCTCGCCGTAAAAGCCATCCTTGGACTTCAACGAACATTAAAAAAAAAAGAAAATTGGTCCAGGCGCACATTTTGCGATTCATTTTTATATTATATATTTTATATCTAGAGTTTATGAGAGATTAATAGTAGAATCATCAAATAACAAACAATATTATCCCTTTAGGGATAGTTTGAGAACAGCAAACAAGTAATCGCCAACAACATTACCCGGCAAATAGTTCCAAAGGTATCAACTTTACGTAGCATTAACGAAGTCGGTGTATAATTAAATATTAATCGACGACTCGGTCGGAGTATTGAATTTAATTAATCAGTCAGCTCGCTCGGAGATGAGCTTCAAACGAGACAACTGAGCTCTGTAGACACCGTATTGGGCTAATTTCTTTTGTTTATTTAAATCATGCTAGATTACCTAAATATAGACTTATGATACTAGATAAACGCGGTCCAGTCAAAAGGCAAAATTAGTCCTATGATTTTTTATATGAAATGTCTAACAAACAAATCCAGATGTAACACTAAAGAGAATTGCGAAAACAGTAAATTTCAATGGCAATAATGGCACTTTCAGAACAAAAATGCAAAGTGAGGACATTAATCTGAAATATTGTGGCTTGATTAATCTAAAACCGATTGTGATATGCCAAACTCTCTCTTTGATGACATTACGGTATAAAGTTACAAATAACAACACCAACTACAAAGTACTTCTGCTTAAAAACTAGAAATCGAACCGCCCTTCCGCCACTGTAACGAATTGTAACGTTTTTCAAGACCTCCTCTCCCCCCAGATTGCATTACGTAACACTAGAACGCCCCCTTAGCAACAAATACCACTTCTCACTTTAAAAAAACGCTATTTTTGTTTTCACCCACCAGAATGGGTGATAATGGGTAAAAACCGGGTTTTTACCCAAATCACCCAGTTTAAACCCAATCGGGTGAAATGGGTTTTTACCCACTACCCATCTCTACTCACAATGTACCTAATTAATTGTATAGATACATTAGTTGCCATCTCTTTCTATTATATTATGGTGCCTTGCTCTTCTGTCTGGAGTTTTCATACCTTGTCTACTAATTAGTTTTATATCTGGCACTTAGTCAGAAGGGTATCTTGGACTTGTCATGCTCACTAAAATGTCTTTGGGGTAGTGGCGTGTGAGGCGGGTCGCTACATTCCCTACAATATGGTCGAGTGAAGCGATGGCTGGTTCACACGTCATGTCTGTGAACAGGCGCTGCCTTCGGGGACTGGTCAAGACAAGATATACCTACCTTAAATTTCTTAACATAACAATTAACAATCAACTTAGACAGTGGCACGGCACTAAATATAAGTAAGTATATACAATTTATTTAAAACTACCACACGGTTTTGTTATGGTGCCTTGCTTTTCTCTCTAGAGTTTTCTTGCCTTGTCTCCTAAATAGTTTTATATCTGGCACTTAGCCAGAAGGATATCTTAGACTTGTCATGCTCACTAAAATGTCTCTGGGGTAGTGGCGTGTGAGGCGGGTCGTTACATTCCCTATAATATGGTCGAGTGAAGCGATGGCTGGTTCACACGTCATGTCTGTGAACAGGCGCTGCCTTCGGGGACTGGTCAAGGAAAGATATACCTGACATAAAAATATATGTCTCAAAACGCAACAATTAACCTAGAAATTAGCACGGCACTAAAGAAATATATTCAAAACTGCCACGCGGTCTCGTGCTAGATGGGCGTCTTAAAGGCCACCTTCTATCAACGGGAGCGCGTGGTAAGTAACTTGCTTCTGAATGTATGTAACTTCCTACTTTTTTATATTTTTTTTTTATATTTTTTTATATTTTTAAACCGGCAGACAGTGGTGACTGAGTTTGTTGCGGCGCTTCTTCTCAGCACTTGCCAAATGTTTGTCTCGAAGCGCTGGTAGGGCAAAAAAAGAATGAGACATGTATAGGCTCCTTAAGAGCATTTGACGATTTGCAAGAACTAATTTAATTAGTCTAAACAAATAAAGATGATTTTGATTTTGATTTGATTTTGATAAATTGAAGTTAATATCAAAGTAACAACTAAACGAATTTCTTTTTATTTTCCCTGTAAAAATTCAAATTAATATTAATTATGATGAGGTGTTGCCTTCCCTCTCGGTTTATTTACCTTATTAACCGTCTATCGAGCTAAGTGGTCTGCGATCTCAATCGAGACGGTTATTAATCGATTCACTAACTACGGCGGATCGGACGGAGTTTATTCCTTGTTTAGACACTAGATACACCTGCTAACTCGCTCGGTTCAATTGGACTCGATACGATATTATCGCGTTCGTGAATTATAAGGATTTGGTATTGCAATTAATTTTAATTAGATCACATTTGAACAAAGAAAATTAGAAAAAAATTGAATGGTCCATCAACAAGTTTGCTAATGGCACTATTCTCTCATCATCTCTCGTTCTCACCGCTGCAACTCCTGTGTAGCCAGGGTCTACAGCTTGACCGCCAGTAAAAACCCAACCAGTAAAGGTCAAGTTTGTCCCGGGAAAAAGTTAAACTGTCATTGGACCCGCAACGAATTTAATCAGAAGAACATAGGAGTTCGAAGTTAAGGTTCGACTTCCCTTCAGTGCTAAACGGATGACAGGAAACAAAGGTTTAAGTAGATAGTAGGTGGCTTTATTGCTATGTGAATGTCTCTATCTTCAAAGGAACCGTTTCCCCATACGGACTCAACAATGTATTTCTTGGCCGCGTAACAAATCACCTAAAGAGGCCAACAGTTGTATTGTAGCCCTTTGACATTTTATTAGCTTTTAGTTTTAGTCTAAAGTATTGCTATGGTCCAGCGGTTCCCATATATTTTGCAGTATGCATTCACCAAGTTATAGTCCTGTACATTTGTAAAAGCCATTATGTAGGTAGATACTCAATTTTAAACCTTGGCTGTTCAGGAATAAAGTAGCTATTCATCTTTTGTGGGTTACTGTACTAAGTTGTTAACTCGAAGGCACTCGCGGCAACTAGATTAAGTTGGGGACTTTCTGATTAAGCGTCAGTTGGAATAGTTGTGCACCTAAATAAACTTTCTATGGGTGTTTTAAATTCAAGTTTAATTATTTATTAGAATTATAAAAGTTGATATTATTTTTAATCATTGTTAGTTCGTAAATTTTTTCATTCGCTTAATCTCTAAATTTCGATTAATTATATTATTTATTATGATTTTAAAGATAATTAATAGCTATCAACAAAATGGATTCCTAAATGTGGCCGCGATGGGAAACAGTTGGCACAAATTGATGGAGATTTATTTAAATTGGGATGATTTATGATTATAATGGAATGTAAAAATTGGCGGTTTAACTTTTCAAATTGAGTGATTCATTGTTTTTTAGGGGAAGAGTGAATGAGAGAGAGAGAGAGAGAGAAAAGAAAGAGAGCTTTTGGAATTGAAGGACCGACCATGTGATAGCGTATTCAATGCTTGAGAGTTTTGCCTAGTTTTGTCAGGTAACTTACCTTTACAGAGAGTGTGCGTAACTTTCAGATAGCCCCCCTACCCCCTACCTTCACAAGACAACAAGATGTACGCTGTCTACACCCCCTCACAATTGAAATGAGTTGATGTTGATACGTACAAAGGGATTTGCTGGTATGTTTATCGTAATTGGCCTTCTCTACTAATGTCTTGTCTTTCTACGGTCTCTTGTCTTGAAGTAAATTATCTGTGCACCTCAAATGACACTTAAAATTAGATGATAATAATGTAAAAATATTCCGTCTCATGTAATATTGGGGACACTGAAAATCATCGTCGTGGCCCAAGTAATCGCAGGTCATCATGACAATGCAATGAACATCGCCATTGCATCAGGGTTCAGGGTGGTCACTGCTCAGTTCTATTTGTGACGATTTCGTGTATAATAAACATAATATTATTACCTAACGTATGATTGGCAGAGCAGAAATTACAGGGCTTTTCTTTCTAATTTCCAAAAAAATATTACTGATATCTGTATGTTTTAAATCAATTTCCATACGGTTAATATTGTGAAACAATATTTGTAATTAATGCAGCTATAATGGTTATTAATGAGGCTTTTGTTTGATCATTATCAACGAACAATATTGGTTGAAACGTTTTACAGTTAATTAGTAGTTTGTAATTATTCGGTTTACGAATAAACTGTTCTTTTGTTTAGATAGATCTAGACTGAATTTTATAGATATAATAAAAACAATCCAGTAATGTTATTAATATAAATTATTTCTAATTAGAATTAAGATACATTTATCTGCAGCATACAACTTTGCATAATACGAGTATAACAGAAACGGGACTACCTCAATTCCAGTTCAGAAAAGAACGGTTAGGAATATCCCGGCGCCAGTTTTCGTGTTTCCCAAGTAATTTTCGGTACAGTCCCAGTTTAGTTTTAGAGTAGGGTCACCAAACTTCAGAATGTGTACGGACAGATTCGGGCATATTTTAATGCTTAGCTAAGATTTTAAAATCTGAGTTGAATTGTGTAAAAAAACATGTGCAGGTAATAAGATCATATGGGTAACTTGCTCAGAGTTTTACTGGAATTTTTCAGGGTTTTTCAAAAGGGTGGTAACTCTATCCGGGAGTGCTAATTTCCCTCCGCGCCGAATGGAAGTTTTATTTATTCAATAACGTGGTTGCCTTATCTTGGACAACTTTTAATTAATGTGTTTAGTTCGACAGCTGTTTCAGTTATAAATCTGGAGTGTTCGAGTAATACTGCAGTTGCTCACCGTCATGACAATCCATGATAACTATTTGTATTATTTCTGTCGAACTCTTCATGTGTTTAAAATTTGGTCTTTGTCCATTGGCCCTATTTTACGTTAAAGGATATTAACATTTTTCTCGAAAGATATTTTGTGATATCAGAGTTATTGATGAAAATGTTCATACAAAAGGTAAATTCTCACGTCCAATAAATTTTATAAAACAAAATCCGTTCTCTTATGATTTCTGTGAAGCACACCTAAAGCTTTTTTCACGAATAAATTTATCCGTCCAACTGGGAATCGACAAAACTGGAAAATTCCAATATTTCCCATTTAAATTACACGTTTTAAAAGCTCAGAATATTTCATACAGTTGTTACAGTTTTAATTGGCGTATCGTATTTAAACGATATCGACTATCGATAAAGCGTATGGATAGCTAGCGATAAATAAAAAATGAAATCGGTTGGGAAATACTCCTCGAACGGAAAGCCGAGGTTGAATTGTGAAGTTTAAGAAAAAGTCGTATTTTTCCCAGCGTTCGACTAGTGCTGCGCGGTTTTGAAGCGGCAGAAGTGAGAAAGTCTTTAGAAGTAACCCTAATGAGACATAATGACTTCTTTTATTTGTTATCATCTGAGTGACTATATTTGTGACTCTATTTTTCTATTACCTTTCCTATACATATAATTATTGATGAATAACATAAAATATAATTTCGATATGTGATAAACGGAAAATACTTTTATCTTCATAAACATTCTACATTAAAATAACATGTGCATACCAACAAATTGAAACGTATTTGTAAAGCGAGCTTTTGTAATTAAAAAACGTATTACACACAATACAGTACACAGAATAATAAATCCGCTGAAATTGTATATTTTAAAAATCATAAAACAGCAATTTAAATTTTATTTAATAGGTTCAAAGTAATAGCATATTTAACAGATTAGCAAAACTATAATATCCCAAGTATCCTGACGTGGAGTGAGCATCACTAGCGATCCGCCCGCAACGATCGGAATCTCAGACACGCGGAAATTGAAGGATACGCTGCAGAACTCCGGCGGACTTTTGCCCTGATATGATAGACCTTACGTTTCCATTACGTGTTTGTTTCTCATTTGGTAGCCGTTTCCGTATTTACTGTCAAGTATATTAGGAACAATTTCGCATATATTGTTGTTTTTTGTGATAGGAGTTTGCGCTCTTCTTGTCTTGGTGACTTTTACATAAAATACAAAGACTCTTTAAGCAAAATCTCTCATAGCACCTCAAGAAAAGGAAAATAGTTGTAATTGCGGTTTAGGCAGTTTTATCGCGATCCTTTCTGGACTAATTATGGGGCGGAAGAAAAATGTGTAAAATTATTATTCACGGCACGTCAATCTTCAATAATTAATTGTATTTTAATAACCCACATGGTATGCGATAAGAAATGCAACTCATGTATGCAGTGTAAACACGAGGGTTGACTGCATGTAGAGTCATTATGTACAGGTAATCCGTAAATAATATAATGTTTTTTGTAAAGGGCAGACTAAAGGTTCCCCTGATGGCGGACGATTACCTTATTGTATAAACACCTGTCTTATGAGCTACGGATTTGAATCCCTTTACAAAATAGCGTAATATGTTTCCTTGTATATCTTCATACAAGCCAGCTAAGTTTTTTCTAATAACCAACTTTACTAGCTTTGTAAAGGTTTGTTGTAGACTCCTGGTTTAATGTTTGCCGCAGTAAAAATATTATCCGCTTTGTTCATCAATTTTCTCTCCCCGATAGTAAACTTACTTCGGTAAAATGAGCTAAGTGATAAAGCGGCGGAGTTTAGAAATATATGACACAAAAGCTGAATATATTGTGCACAGGAGAGCGGCAGATTATTTAAATCTGAACCAGGTGCACACTGCTTACTGCTCACTCCTCGGCGCCATTTATAAAACGCCATTTGCGTATAACGCTGTACCGAGTACACTGTTTCAATTCCCGAGTACGTCGTTTCTCAATATGCCAATTTAATCGCAAAGCGCCATCTATCGACCCCATACACACACCATGAAGGCTCTACCACGGGGGTGAATGGCAATTCTGAATGTCGGAGGTCGGAACTAACGATTTCCGAGCGCCCATTCATTACGACGCGTTTCGCGGAATGCCGATTTCGATACTGATCTAATTGGACTCCACAATTTTTCACTTGAATTTTATTCAGTGAAATTCGATAACCGTTAAACCTTGAGAAGGTAAATCAATGTCGCAATTAAATGGTCCCCGATTATATTGTCAAGGAAAGGGAAGCGACGACGAATGCCTGCGAATATTGCGCATTTCGCCTAACGCCGCGAACAAAGGGAGGGTAGATGAAGTGAAATCACTTCTGAAGGTACAGTCAGCGATGTTATGTTTTATAGGTAGACGAGCCGGTGATAAAACGCGTATCGTTATGTAAGGAAGCGACCCCAACCACTGGACTGTGAACTGTAAATATTGTCAGGTTATTTTATGCTTCATATTTCCGAAGTATCGTTTAATGTTGGGGTATCAAATATTGGTTACCAGTATTATGACTATGAACTTATGAAGCTAAGTCTTCATGCTCAATGCAGTTATCGCTAGCGTGGCTTATCGTGAACCCAAGGTTGTCTCGAAGGTTCCATTGTGCTTGTGTACTCGTCCTCAGCCGCTGCACATCATTCACGGTAGTATGACTCTCGGAGGGCGGTTTTATTTGCTAGCTTTTACAGTTGAAGGCTAATGATGTCATCTGCATAATAGTGTAAGATCGAAATAGGTGACGTAGATAGACGAAGTAAAATAATTCCACTCAAAGTACCGAATGACCGGTGACAAGTTTTATTGTAAGATGTTCAAAACAGTTGAAGTGGAAACTTCTGACAGTTTTATTACAACAGCACCATTTTACTCGTAGGTATATCCATTGCTTAGTAGCGAAACAAAGAAATGTCAGCTTTTCATAACACCAGTTCCAAGTGTCATCGTCGCCACATAATGTGTTATCCAACATCGTTACATCAAGTCTAGTGATAGATAGTTGAAGCGTCAAACTCATTAATTTTAAAGTACACCAACACACTACAAGATAAAATACCTATATTTCCATTACACCTTCAGCAAGTGTCACCACATCAAGCGACTTCTTTTCCGAGTTCAATGAGGCTAGGATGAGCGCCAAGATAGATTTTATCGACGATTTTAGTCGACAAATGTATGGACTCATCAACGTCGATAAACTACAGGATAAAATACCGATATTTCCATTACACCGTCATCAAGTGTCACCACATCACCCGACTTTCTTTTCCGAGTTCAATAAAGCTACAATGCACGCCATGATTAAATCTTATCGACGATTTTAGTCGACAAATGTATGAGCTTATCGTGAAACATCGATAAAAGTTTATCCTAAACCTACAAGTGGTAGAGGTGTCGTCGGAGGCTTTCGCATTAGGATGCAGCGCGCGCGCGGCCCCACACACTCTGGGGGCTGAAAAGGGCGATCTTCCGTTACGCAACGGACACGACTACACTCCGTCAAGATTCCGTGATTATCGTCTTTGTTGGTCCCGTGACTTTCATGGCTTGGCATGTAGATCAAGTAGTTTTAGAGCTGGATGAACTTGCGAGGAAAATGCTCTGGGATCTTTCAGAGCTAGTGTGTGTATTACAGACAGATGACCTATTTTCCAAAATTACGAAAACTGCTTTGAAGGCACTGGTCGACTGGTCGTATTATTATTACTGAACTTTACCTAATAAATAATTTTCTTATATTAGTAGTAAACAGGTAAATTATAGCAGACTGCGAACTGAAAATACTGCCAGACGATATTTACAATGAGAAGAAATCATTTATTATTCGATTAGCTAACAACAAGAGTGCATCACAATAGAAAATTGAAATGTAAAGTTTAGAATAGAAACAATCTCGTATCAAGGCGCTTCTTTGTTCGTTCCCTCGCTTCCAATAAGAAAGACGATTCGTCCCCGCAAGGACGCCTATAGCCCACCACCTACACCGCTCAATGAAAAGCCACAAGTGCGTACAAATAGAAATATCAATATGCACCCTATTGTCTTCGGAAAAGACCGGATTTACCCTAACTGCTCCGTTTATGGACATTCAGTATGGACATAAAAGCGTCCCGAGCACGATGGAATTTCAACCCTACAGAACTGTCCTCAGGTCTTATTTCACATTAAAGCGATGGCCGGTGTTGCGGAATATTCCCGAAGTTAATAGGTACCGGATGAAATAATGACGTCTGAAAGCTGAAGGCGAGGCGTCACACTTCTCGCTTCCTGGTCGAAAGCTATTTTTTGTTTAAAGTTTGTCAGCTCGCTTAGCTTTTCACGTGGTTCATTGTCACGGTTTTAAGCAACCTTCATACACGTTCTAGTTGCCTTTGACGTGAAATGGAATTTTAAATATCAATTCGAAAATATTTCGCTTCTATCTATCCTGTGTGAAAAGGAACAAGCGAGCAGCCTTAACTATAGAATTTCGAATAAACGCCGCGCCGAACTTTGAGATATAATTCTCCAACTTTAACGATTTGACCTTCCGACGGTAATCGAGAGTCGTCGCTGCCAGTTTACACGTGCCCTACTTAGGAGTCTGAAAGTCTTCGCCTAGAAGTTAGTAGTCTTCGTCCTAATCGATTATGCGATGTCTGTAAACCCTTTTCTCACGCTAAACCCCCAGTCACGGTCGCGGTAAGCTGCTATAAATTATATTTTGATACTAGGGTACACACACAGGCCGGAGTTTCTATTGACCTTGCGCCATCCCCTTCTAAACACCGGATGAGGGGTGCAAGGTGGATTTCGTATAACGCAATAAAATCAACTATGCTAACAGACTACATAGTGGCAGTACATGTGGTTATTATCTACTTTACTCGTCGCATTGCCATTAAACTATGAGGGGAATAACATTAAGCGGCCGATTCTAGAGTGACGGTAATGGGTGGTCTCGACAAGGCTGTACAGTATTTATCGCGTTCGGTCGGTTCATACGAGGGCCGGCGCCAACGCGGCAGATTGTGATATGCATACGGACACAGCCGCACGTTTGGTGGCAGCGGGCCGTTTAATTTGGCCGGGTGATATTAATTTTGGGGTAGTGATTTCGCCGCTATTCGGGCGAGACCAACCCCCACCAATGTTGATGAACGTTGATTATAACGTGGACATCTCTTTTGTTAAATATTTAAGTTCATTTGGCTTAATTTTTGGTAGGTTCAGTGAAGCTTCGTTAGTGAATTCAACTGTGAAAAACGTTCTTCAATAGCTCTCTTTTCATAACTATTAAAACATTCTGAAGTATTATTTTATTTAAGTACTTGTTTACCTAATAAATTTAATAAATATTCCTACTTTTTACTGAAATTATGTAGAGCTTTTCCTTTGGTATCGTTTACGTTAAATACGAAGCCATTTTGAATTTAACTGAACACCATCGTGTTAACGCTTTGTAATTTTTCAAGTAATTAACCATCCCAGCGTTCAATCAAATTTAATACTACAACGTCAATCCCAGTTAGCGGGGTGAAACACCGTTCCTTCAAAAGTTTCTTCCTAAGGCGGGGGCGGCTTGCGTAAACGGCTGTACAAATGAAACCTTTAAAACTATGAACTCCGCTTTGTAAGCCTCCAATTTGTTTACCACGTGATTTCATTATTAATACGACGATTAATCGGTCGCACGTTTGAACGAACCCATTTTGAGCTCAACAAGTCTATTTTAACTTTCCATAAGGATAATATTACGTGATAAACTCTTGAGCAAATTACAGTATCCTCCTCAGTTTCGCTGCCAAATATACGCGTAATATTTGTTTTGTTTGTGGAAAGTACTTGCAAACGTTTATACAGTGTGAGTCACGTTAAAGTGTACATATGAAAATAAATGAAACTAGACCTATTTTTATCGACAAAAAAGAGGTCAAAAATTTTTTGAGTTTTTTTTTTAATTTTTTATAGAATTTTTTTTCTTTCAATTACTTATTGTAAAGAAAACGTAATAACTTTTAAACTAAGCGGTACATCCTGATAAAATAAAAACAGTAATAATGCTAAATAACAGGCGATACTAAAAAAATACATAAAATACACAAAAAATGCCAACAAATAATAAAAAATGATACTTTTTGAAAAAAATCTGCTTTTAAATTCGTGTTTTTTTGGTTATTTGATAAATTTCTCCAAAAAATGCCCCTATAACAGGTGGTTTTTATTACTTTGTATTATTCTCTATCGTATTACCTTTGTATAACAAAAAATCGCATGTCTCTATCCCTATCACAACGTTTGCAATGATCGTTTGAACTAAGCCTCTCCGGGCGCGCCATTCAACGCTTCGTTAAGAACGAAACTGAAAATGGCTCTAGATTTGTAATTTTGATAAGGACAAGTTAGATTTCAAATAAAAACAAAAGATTTCAACGTAAAATAAGCATTTAAGTTAACATTAAAATTGTCTCTACCTGTAGCGGAGAAAAATGTTGTTGCAGGCCTTTGTTCAAACGATCATAGCAAATGTTGTGATAGGGATAGAGATATGCGATTTTTGGTTTTACAATGATAATACGATAGAGAATAATACAAAGTAATAAAAACCACCTGTTATAGGGGCATTTTTTGGAGAAATTTATCAAATAACCAAAAAAACACGAATTTAAAAGCAGATTTTTTTCAAAAAGTATCATTTTTTATTATTTGTTGGCATTTTTTGTGTATTTTATGTATTTTTTTAGTATCGCCTGTTATTTAGCATTATTACTGTTTTTATTTTATCGGGATGTACCGCTTAGTTTAAAAGTTATTACGTTTTCTTTACAATAAGTAATTGGAAGAAAAAAAATACTATAAAAAATTAAAAAAAAATCTCAAAAATTTTTTGACCTCTTTTTTGTCGATAAAAATAGGTCTAGTTTAATCTATTTTCATATGTACACTTTAACGTGACTCACACTGTATTGTCCTTATAATTGGTCGGACGGTCATTAAGACATTAAAGGAGGAATGAAAAAACTTCGGGAATGGCCTATAATTGTGGAATACCCGCTCGCACCGGCTCGTCAATCTTTTGTCCTTACCGTAGACTCTTGGTCGGTGTTTTGTACTGACCCAGATACGCCGTCGTCAGCAAAAAACCCGCCTTTTTTAATGCCAGCCAGCGCCATGTTTGCGATATATTTCGTGTCGTGACACCGTCCTGAATTTTATTTAGGTTTCACGACAGAATATTTTGTCGGTATGAATAAATCAACATTAGATTTAGAACATAGAGCTCTGTCCTATGCGAAACGTAGGTACATTTTCAATTTGCAGACAAGTTGTTGATACTTTGAGACACTTTGCCCTTTAAAAGTTAATAAACGACTTACAAAGATGACTGATGTAGAATCACGATCCACTCGACCAAACAATTTGCTTCTAGACTGTTTAAGTTAAAACAAAAATGGTTTTACTTAAAAATGTCTAAAGGGCGCTCCGACGACCTTCATATCACCTTTTGATCGATGTCCTCAAGGCGCACACTCGATCGTAAATCAATTATGAACTCGAATATTTGAATGGACATCTTTCAGCATTAAAAAGTTCGCGCAAACTCTAAAGTTTATCATTCTGAAGAGAAAATGAGGCGCTTGCGTTTTCGGAATTAGGTGTATTATGATTTATGAACTGCACGCTTAACTTTTTAACTTATTACAGAGGGTCTTGGTGACACAGTAACTTTTTATATACCAATCATTTTGATTAAAACTTTCGAGCAATAATCAGATTTGGGTGCTTGGTGTCATTGTTGCACCTATTGTTTAAATTAATGGTGATTAGAAAATAAGCTCTTGTTTAGTATTGAATCCCATCTATGGGCTCTTAATGCTCAATCATCCTAACAATAGTAATTTAGAAGACATCAATGTTCGTAAAAGACAAATCCTTCTAGTGCTTCTGGTATAACAGCGCCTCCTTGAACCAACTCCATCTCTATCCCATAAGTCTACGTAACTAACGTAGTCTCTTTGTCCAATCGAAATATTAGACATCCCATATCGCCACTTCAGGGGAACATCTATTGACATGCCAGCTCGGATCAAGCTCAGGCAACGGAATAAAACATATGCAGCCGGAATGTTCTACGGAAATAGACGGTGTCGGCACCGCGCATCCGCGCTGCTGCGACCAGATAACGGGACATCTTGGGATCAGGATGGGAAATAATGGGATGTATCATCGGATGGGTCGTGTGGTTTAGGAATATTTTGATGTTCAATGGAAAACTATGGCTATACAAGCATGGCGAAGTTGGAAATGAAATCGTGATCTTTGGAAAAGCTCTACCGGAATGTCTTTGAAATTCTACGAGGTTTTGTTCTTATTATTCTCAGTTAAAATTAAGGTGTGTTGATATAAACAGTTTCGTCATCATAACATCATGAGACCATTTAGTTTCAACTGCAGCAGCACTTGATTAAAGATTTGACTTACACTCTCCATGTTGACCAGACGGTGGGGTTAATATCGAATACGTTAATTAATTTTGTTTTTAAATTAAATATCCTAAGTCCAAATCATGGGCACCCTCGTTGCCTAGTAATCGGCATGCGCCGATACCGCGTTTGTCTGCGCCTACGACGATCCTTCATGAGCGGTATTAATAGCGTCCTTGCTCGCTGGAGATTTACTGGAGATGCTAAGATGGATGCTCTGGCTTGTGGTATTCTAAGAATTAAAAAAACAAGTTTTTTTACAGTTGACAACACAAAATTGTAAAAAAGACGTGTTTCGAAATTTTTGGCGACTTTAGATATTAAGAACTATTGATTGACATTGACAACGCGGCTGACTGTACCATATAAAACTACAAAATAAATCAAATAGGAAAAAACTCTTCGTTGCTTCATTTAATTAGTATGTAACTTGAAAGTATCAATTTGCGAAGTCAGAGAAGTAAACAAAAGAAAGTCCATTGTTACATCAATTTCCAATTGCTCCACGTACGGCCATCAAACGCTGTGACTCGGCGAAACGACATATCAATTATGCGTTCGCATTAATTAGCGAGATTAATTGTCCGTATCCTTAGTATTCTAACGGCGGTGCATAGTGCAGTGCCGAGCGCGGTCAGTCCTCCCGCGCCCGCCGCCGCCGCCTGCCGCCGCCGGCCCGCCGGTCCGACCCACGTGCGCTCCAAAACAAATAACGCCGCGCAACGCGAACCTTGACTTTGCCGCAAGTCACAACACTAACGTTTTCCAATCGGAAAAATCTGTGCGACTAATAAACGCTAACAAACATAACGCTGCTAATTTCACAGCTGTAAAATAAGATATGTACATACACATACATGTTGAGTGTTTACAAACGTTGACTCACAAACATTGACTTTGAAAACATTCATTGACCAGAAATCGGTGTGATACGTTTCAGTGAAAATTCCAATCGGTCAACCGTGAGAATTAGTAATCAAAGGCCCTGGAGACCGGCCGTCTCGCGAGTCGAAATCGATGAAATGCAAACATGTTGATGTGCGAATATCAAACCCCTATCCAACCCCCCTAGCCGAGCAATAATAGCGGCGGGGGACGTGCACCCGCTCACGTACACCATGCATGCACTAACCCGACTGCGATTGGGATATTCTGTAAACATTCAGATGTCTCTACAAACAGAAAAGAATCAAATATTTATAACAGCAAACACCATGACTTTTATTGTTATGGGTGACTGAATCGCACTGAACATCATTTGATTCATTTGAAAATCAATACGATCTTCATGTACCCTTTATTAGTCACTTTGCACTTACGCAAGTTTATTTTTATGAGCACGTGCATGTTGATGTATTCAACAGAAAAATATTACGTCACGAACAATGGGATTCGAGAATAAGCCCGCGAACAAAGTTGAGCGATGGGTCGGCCGAGCGATCGAGTGACTTGTAAGTGAATAGAGGAGGGGAAGTTGGGGCTCCTTTGTCACCACCTGTCCGCGGTAAGCGGTAATAGCTATCGGAAGACGCAGTCGCAACCAGAGCCCGACTCGAGCGCATCTGTCTTTAGTTCGCGCCAAATGTGAACATGTGCGGTGCGCACGATACTAAAACACCTTTTATGGACCAAATGACTTAGTGCCAAATGGGAATGAAGTGAGTTTTGTGTGCAAGTGCTGTGTTGTGAATAGTGAAAATGTTGGGATTGCTCACTTCGGATTTCGGCTATCAGAACCGATTGACTCTACTCCAGCAGTTGATCGAATGCGGAGATGTATTATTGGGGAATGAACTTGTATGTGGTACGTATCTTCAAATGAAAACTCGTAATGTAGAGTTATTTACATTCAAATTGGACTCCACTCAAGTCCCAGACGTTCAACGAATACAAAAAACAAAACAAACGTTTAGCAAACGATTCAATTGCGAAGCTAAACAAACAATCAGCTTTAATAGTGTCGTTTCTTTCCACAGCGCACACTCTAAAACAATAACTGCTTATTTTTCTACTCGAGTTAACGGTTATGAGTTGGCCCTTCACTGTAATGGTTCGTCCACACCAAAACCTATTGTGTGTAATAAGCGCGCAACATCGAGCATTCCACCGATGTTTCTGTTGAGCGCGTAACAAATTCGATATCTATCAACTTTTAAACTTGAATTGGAATTTAAATAAATTCGAGATGATTCGATCATTTTTAACTTGTTGCATTTTCATTCTTATACGAGTTTCTCAAACAAATAATTTGATAATTAGGTAATATTAATACCTTATTGATCTCGAAATTTTGATCCACTTGGATGAATCATGATTGTTGTGTACATACCTACGTGGTTTCATAACATTCGTTGTTCTTGACGAATCATAACTGACAGAAGTACAAAGTGGGCACGCACCTTAACTATAAAATGAACTTGTTAATTTAAAACAAGGTGCGTACACCGAGTAGGTACATAAACTAGTAATTTCTTTTAACTGCTCAATAAAGTTCAAAGCTGCACTTTGTGCGTGCCGACACGTCGCGTTGACAACATTTATCATTCTATAACCCAATAATTAAGAATTTTTCTACTACAATTATGTTGACGATACATTTATGTGTGTAGAGTTTTTGTATATGAATTAGAATTTATGGTGTAAACAATACCCAGTAGAGTGACTAACGTGATGATGTGTTCGATCTGAAATATCTGTACACAAATGGTTGCAATTAATGCCAATGATTTATGAATGTTAATAAAATAATCCAATATCTTCTAATGTCCTATAATCTCGTTTAAACAGGCTGTTTAGATGGTAACTGTTATGTATTCATTACCGGCCCTCACTGCGCGATATTAATGTGTTATGCAAGATGGCTCCAAGCTGCGCGAATAATTGAATATTATAATTTATCGCAAACACGGATTTAATACTAAATAATTTTGCACTTATCTCGTGATGTCTATTTCAAGGCGACAATAAACATACAATGCTGTTACATTAAATTGTTGGAGGTGCTGGCAGCCATTGCGAAGAAATATGCTTTATTTGTTTACTTTGTTTAGCGCTTAGCTAACTCAGTGGCTAAGTTATGGGAGCGGCATGGAAGGGTGTTTTCGAGATGTCAAACGTCAGCAAATCTTCAGATCTCTCACAGATTTGTATAGATGACCCACGCTGAACTGTCCCACCAAACTCAATGACAAGGGGGCGCTACCATCGTTCAACTATATGGTTTCCAACATGGCAAAAATCGGAACTAGCGATCCGGTATTGACGGTGGCGCCCCACTGTCAATGTCATGCATAGGACAGTTCAGTATTTTGGAACTATATGCTATGACACGTCATAATATGTATACAGGGTGTTTCTTGTAAGGTGTCAAGCCGAAGGCAGGTGATAGGTGAGGACTAGACCTATCGATTTCACCCCCATGTATGTTCTACGATTTTTCGTAGTTTAGAAGTTATCGTTAATTTTGATCTCAAATTATTTTGGACCTATGGAAATTCTTTTTTTTTCTCATACATTTCAATTGAAAATTTTAGAATGTTCTGCTAAAAGCATATTTTTTATGTTTCTAGCAAAAATTTTGTATCTTGCATCAAAGATAGGAAGATGATTATTTTTTTCAAATATCTGCAACTAATAGGGAATCTGTCAAAAAAAAAGAAATCTGAGAAAAGTCAACCCAATAAAAAGATAAAAAAAAATTAAGCCACTGGGTCATGAAATTTGAAAAAATCACAAAATTAACGATAACTTCTAAACTAAGAAAAATCGTAAAACATACATGGGGGTGAAATCGATAGGTCTAGTCCTCACCTATCACCTGCCTTCGGCTTGACACCTTACAAGAAACACCCTGTATACCCCAGGCACTGACTTGAGTTAAGCACTCGACTTATAATATTAGGTACCCATCAATATCTTTTTTCTCTATCACGTGGACTAACGACTGTCAAAGTTTACGAGCTATATCCGCCAGACATGACTCGATTGTTTGTCGACATCAAACATTATTTTTACATAAATGTAAAAGTGCTTGTAAAGATATTCTTAACACTTTCACCACAAACATATTTATGATGTTGACTCTACCAGCGTTATCTTTCTTATCAGGAAACTGGACCCTAACTACTTGTATGTTGAGAATCACATATTCTTTATCGCTTAGCGTGCATCATATGTTTGTAAAGCTATATTTCTCGATAATAATCCTTAGAATAACCTGTTCTGAAGAAAAAACCAAGTAAATGGTATAACTGACCAATAACACAAAATAAACTGTTGCATCAAATTCCCAACGTGTTTATCATCATAAAACTGCGCGCGAGTTGATGTACCCACGGTGTATGAAGTGTGAACGTTACAATGCAATTATCGCTCCTATCTCGTACATAATAAAGGTGTTCGTAAAGATTGTTTTTAAAAGGTTGCTGTGTGTACTCGTAGTGGAAATGCCGTGACGTAGCGGCGCGGAAAACCGGCCTTTATTCTGTTACGTAATCTCGTAACTGATTTTAATTTTCACGTGGTTTTAGTAAACGATTATAATCTGACATTGTAATGTTTTCATAAAGTTCAATTATTAGTCGCTCTACTTAAGTTAGGTACTTTACAAATAAACACACCTTTTTTCGATTATATTGCTTCGGGTTAACAATTTGTGATTGCAGTGCTGAGAATAAACTCAATCAAATTAATTTATTCCTTCCAATGTGAATCTGCTGAATATCTTGAAATGAAAAGTAAAATTAAAGTCATTGACAGAACATTCATTACAGACAAAAAATAAAGAGTGCTCTCTTTACTGGTGTAACAACAACAAGTATTTTAAATAAGAATGTCTCTCTCCGATTTTTAATCCCATTAAATTTAATCACACCGCCCCATCTGGAATCGCTACCACTCGGCCCGCGTATCAGCGCACGCGCCGATGCGCCGATAGTCGGTGCGCACAATTCACGTCGCATTGTGTCGCCGGCGCATCATAAAACACCGCTAATACATGCGCGGGCGCCTCATTAGATTGCCTTTCGTGGAGATCTAGTTATACTTGTTTTACTAAAAGATGACCGAGTTTTTGCACTGCTTCTTTTCAGTATTGGCCAATTTAAAGCAGTGGTAGGGTTAAAGCAATGCTGGGACATGTAAAAGAGCTTTTTAAAAGCCTAATTGGAGATCGATCAAGTTGGTCAATTAATTGGAATGGGCTGATCAGTTGTTGAAATAACTTGAGTAATGCTCGTCATCATATCATCAGGTGAATTCTCCATTGCAAGAGCACAACTGTCTATTACTTTACCAGAGACAAATGGAAAACATGGATGTCTAAGTGCTTAGATTATTATAAAAGGACATTAGGTAGACAGCAAATTGAAGAAAAGAAATAAGTGAATATGTCCTCATATTGACAAGAACATTCTCAGTCAAAACATATAACATTACCACAATAATGTCAAGCCAAAGTCAACTAATAAGTCTTTGTTCATCCATTGTACCTATACTCGAATACACGAGTAGTTGCCTGGCCGGCTACACTACAGCATCCGATCGTAAATTACTGCGCCATTTGTTTAGGACCATTACCTACATATTGCCATTGTTTAGTTATTACACTGATTGTGAGGTTCTGTTTTGTTTACGTTTATAAGCTGCCATGTCGACAGTTTCACAAATAATTTGAATAAAATATGGTAACGATTAACAGAAGGAGTAGCCTTAATGAGAAGTAACCCTAATCAGAAGTAGCCAAAATGTGAAGTAGTCCATTAGCGAGTCGGTTGCCATAGTGAGAATTTGCCCTAAGGGCCCTCGCCCATGGCGACTTTTTGTAGCGATGCAGTCGGGATGCTGTAGCGAGTTTGTAGCGCGTTGGCATCACTTCTGTAGTGCGTTGCAAATGCGACTAACGCGCGTTAATAGCGAAACGCGCGACAAAAAGACGCCGTGGGCGAGGGCCCTAATGCGCCTAAAGGAAGTAAATTATTCTTAAAACACAAGAGAAAATAGCAAAAACGTGTCAATAGTAACTCTGTTTGACTCCGCTTTCTAATTGCGTACGGTAACAAAAAAAAGGTCGGAATGTTACCGGTAAATCTTTAACCCTTTGCGCAATATAAATTGTAAGCTTTGGGCGTGCTTGTGTAACTTTATAACCAAAACAAAGAGCCGAGAGTTGGCAACGAAGGTTGCTAATATACAGACAACGGCAATATAAAGGGACACTGGGCTCTTATGTGGTCTTAATAGATACTATTTTGGAACAGTAATGTGATGTCTCTGAACTGTACGAAGTACAGCACAGTGGTTCTACTAAAAATATTTGCTACCTGTTAAGTTTCGGTTCTAGCTTTGTTCGCGGCTTTGGTTTGAGAAATTGTCAAGGAGTACTTAGGATTATAGAGTCAGAAACAGTGTTTAGAGGCTATTATGATGCTATATCTAGAAAACATTTTTTTGGTAAAACACAATCAATTTGTAAGAATCTGTATATTTACCTAACTTCTAAGAATTTAGTAAAAATAAACTACATTTTACTACTCTACGCTTTTGATGCCAGTTATGATAGCAGTTCAATTTTATATTTAGCATGCTATTTTAAAGATCTAAGAATTCGAATGAACTATACTACGCCAAAATATTTATACCGGCTCGTAGCTATTTTCGTAGCAATCGTACTACGACATAAATAGATATTATGTTTGTTATTGAATATGTAAAGTCGCGTTCGATTGTTTTTAATCTCAACATTGATTTTAATTTTAACAAGTTGTAGGTCGCGGCTACAAACCGCATGTAACATATTCGGAAAATCCAAAACGTTTTATCTATTTATGACTGTAAAACACGTGATATCTATGTCGTTGATATAAGTGCTATTTTACTGCAAAAGTTTGCTTTCGACTGGACGTATTTTCGCATACATTTACTTAACATTTCGGGACGTTGTCATCCTGGTACCGGATAGCGGCGGAAAATTCGCGCGAGTATTTAAATACCATATCTTTATTGCATTTGCATCCGCTCATTCCTTAACGTTTTCCTCGTGGCCTCGTTCAAAATAACAAAACACACAATCCATTTACCTTTTTTGTTTATTTTCACTTTACGTTGCCTTGGGAATCCTCAATGTAAATAATTTTATTAGCTTTATCGATGGTTAACTGTTTTCAAGGCCGTGACTCAGAAGTTAGTAATTTGTAAGTCAGGGATGGTAAACCTTTAGCTACTTCTAAAGAAAGACGTGCCGTCAAATTGTTTTGACTTGGTGATTTTGATTATTCGGAAAATGATAATTTGGATTCGATCGATGCCGTGTCGTAAATTCATTGTCGCATGCCATCATTGGCACGCGTGCCATTGGTTCGACATTGGTGTCTGTATGCAATCCATGGAACTTAAAGCAAAAATTGTCCTTAAGAAGAAAAAGTGTTCAAATGTTGAGGTGACATGGTATTATTTTTAAGCTCCACCGTGAAAAATCCTTGTAATTAATACCTACACAAAATCGGGCGGGCAGAGACAAAACAAAATGACACGAAAGAGTTTGTTTCATCCCATTATTTCTTGGAGCGACAATGCATACATTAGCGCAGCGCTTTATAACCATCAGCATACAAAGGAGCGGGTGACCGCTTGACCGGCATTCATTATGTCAGCCCGCCTTCGCTAGGGCTGCCAAAAGTGATAGATGGCAGCTAAATCAAACCTATTCCTGTTCAATGGCCGTTATTTTCAAAATACTCCTGGAAAGCTTTATTTGCTTGACTTGTCAAGGTGTATTTATTTTCTTAAGGTACCTGCTTCAAAAGCCTTTTTTTTCCAAAGTGGTATTGTTCTTGATCAGTACATGTATTCATTTTCATATAGACCACAAAATCGAATCCGTCGGATAAGATCAAAATCCTAGATATTCACGATTTACTTACCGTAATAGAGATATACATACATTTGACACATTTATATTTGTAGTAGCTTAAATTGTGGATAAATAAGAAATTACTTTGACAGTCTTTTGGAAGTTTTTGCGCTAATATTTGACAAAGTAACAGCCCTATCACCACCTCACACGTGATTGAGCTTGATGCATGCAGCAGCATTCGTCACGGCAGCCCTACAGTTCCCGACCAAGACGGATTACGGTTATGGCCCTTCGGACCACGCTTTCCTAATTACTTAACCATATTGTGTTTTGCTGCCAGGTTAGGGGTCACAGTTTCGTAACCATGAGTAATTAAAAAGTTTAACAGTAGGCACTGAGAAAGTTCGATTTCCATGAATGTGTGTTTGCTGAGGAGTTCTTTCATACTACTCTACTGATAGCGTTCGAACCACATTATGGTAGAGTGCTTAAAGCGTATAGAAAATTATAAATGTTTGAAAAATGTTTGTGTCAATATTCGGTTGCTTAGCTTGTGAATAAACGGCAATTCTTATTATTCTGAATTGGTTTTGAAGTTCTATCATTTCTTATTCTGTTTTTACATTTACCGATGTTCTAGCACTTGTCAATCAAGTTTCAATAGTAATTCGTTTTCAGCCAAATGACGTCCACTGCTGGACAAAGGCCTCCGCCAAGGTTTTCCACAATGAACGGTCCTGCGCTGCCCGCATCCAGGCTCTTCCCGCGACCTTCACCAGATCGTCGGTCCACCTAGTAGGAGGCCTGCCCACGCTACGTCTTCCAGCCTGTGGTCGCCACTCGAGAACTTTCCTGCCCCAACGGCCATCGTCTCTACGAGCTATGTTCAATAGTAATAATACGGTCAAATATTAAGTGACATAATTCCCAAAACAAACACCCGTTTCCTGCATTAAACTGCAATATACGAGACTATGCAAAACGAAAAATAATTATGCAATAATGCCGTCAAGCGCCCAAGTCCCTATTCAGAGCTAAAATTTATTGGTTCCTTCGTCCACAATGCGGCGAGCGAAGCGATGGCGATCACGTTCGCGGGTCACGTGAGCAGAACAACATGGCCACCGGCGGCGACCAGTCATTTGCATTTACACGCTGGAAGGGAACAGCCAGCACAAACTGGTCTTTGTAGCCCTAGGATATAGCACTTATGGTCTAAATCGACGCCTTAGAATGAAAACCTCGTAAGTGTAAAATAAGTAATGTTTCAGGAGGAAGATTTAGAACTAATATTATGTAAGATTGACCGAAATGCATAAATGTGAGAAAAAGTGCATTCCCGAGTTTCACTCTAAGGCGACGAAATGTGACCTTATTAAGATTTAATGTGGGGGTGCACTGAAACTAGTTCGTATCGAGTCTGAAATGTAATAAGTTCATTAGATAATCCCGATTTTGTTGAAAATGTAGAGCCATTTATACAAACCTATGGCATAATATAATTCTAAACAATCTTCATAATTATGTAATTTAAAGGGCACACACAATGAGTGGACTTACAAATTAGAGAATATTATGTATCTCTTTCCGTGAACAAATAAACGTTAACCACTTGACTGAAATACCAGTAGAGAGGGTCAAGGACTTACTAGACAAACTGTTCCCCATGGACTGTGATAGAGTTCGCAACGGGGCTTGGTGACGTCACAGGACAGCAGGCCTTGGATGGTCGATAGTGTATGCGCTCACGTTGACTTGACAGCCTACTACTTAGTTATAGTTCGCAGAATCGCAGATGTCAACAATATCTAATATATTTTTAATGTTATAAAGTTGGTAGGTATATCTGATTTAAATTCTGGATATGTAAAGTCATAAATTCGTTAAGGAAGTTTATTACTCGGTTTCCTTTTAGTATTCAATTCATTACGACATCGCCTGTAGTAACCGCCACTTATAACATATCATTGCATTGGCTTTATTTTGAAGTAGGCAATAGGTACTTTTAAAGTTCAGCAGAACCCAGTTAATTCTTTTAAAAACGCCATTTGCTACGAAGGTGCTGCTAAAATTGTCATATGCACCAGCACACCGCACTCTGAATAAAATTCTTTAAATAACTTTAAAAAATCGAATAGCCTAAGGAGGGAATTGAACCCATGACCTTTCGCTTGCAGACTGCTCTCACCATCTGCGCTACTTAGACATTGGTAAATTCTAAATAAATAGTTTTATTCCATGTCCTTTTCTTATGTCAGCAGAACTTCAGAAACTAGAAATGTCGATATACAATTATTGTTAATCACACAAAATCAAGCGTCATTAAGCTTTAGTTAATTTATTTAGTAGGTACGTCATTTAACTTGGACTGCAGCGTGCAGACAAGCCAATTTGGAGTCAGACACGTATAGTGTCTAGACGGGTTTATTATACGTTAGAATCGAATCAATACGAACCTTGAACTTTTGTATCCTTTATTTTCACGAAAACATCGATATTCCCGTGTGATAAAAGTAAATAAACTCCTTCATTTCCATCTGTTAAAAGAGACTAAATTACTCAATGATGATGTGATAACTTGTAAATAAACTCAGCCTTTTATAACAGGTTTGTTATGTTACGCAGTTATGACACAAACCCAGAAGCATTAAATTATTCGTATACATTATTGGGTTGTGCATCTCGTTGATGCGTTCTTTCCCAGATTGTTAGGGTTGTCAACTAGTGCACTTTCATCCAAGTTCGTCATAGAGTTTTAAATTTTCTTATTAATCAACAATTTTTTTTGCTATCCAAATTATACAACTTTTCGGAAGTCTCTCCGAAAGTCTCTACTCCCCGGTATCACCCACCAGTTAACGCAAATATCTTCACTAAGTTAAATCTGTCCTAACGTCTACAGAGCATGGCAATCAAAGAATTATATGTTTATATTTGATAGGTAGCTGTCAAAAGTAGGAACGCAAGCATTATGCAGGTAACTGCAGCAGCCCTACATCTCGTCAATCGCTCAAAGACGTGGGAAAGTAAACACGCTATCGAATCGTGACTCGGAATCGTGAACCCTGATCGACTGCCGGTGGTCATCCAGCCATTTGAATCGATTAATTAATCGAGTCCAAATTATAGTCCTGCTCAATATGACGTTGAATGTGAACTTTAGTGATACCATGTAGAGCGAAACTTTTCGACATTAATTGAAATGAGTCATGATTTGCATACAGATATTATGTGTATGACTAAGAAATATTTAGCAGAATTTACTGTGATAGTTGCAAATACTTCGTAACTCATGTTAAAGTATGTTATTGTCAGACTGAACAAATTTCTATTCCTGGCATTAAGGTTGTTAATATGAAACAAATAACTGCTAGTTTCTCTTCTCCTCCTCTTTTATCTTTTTCCACCATCGCATTTGATATTCCATTTTTGGATCAATATTGTCTTTTATTGTTGCAGTTTTACACTATTCTGACTTTCAGTCACTTCCTAAGTGTAAAGCCAGCCGTAAAAGACGTGGGTGGTCAATACGCTTGTTAGCGCGTCGGATTCGCTTGCAGCGACGCACGCGCATCTAGCTTCCCGATACGGGCGACGGGTATGAAAACAAGGTTGATTGAATGAATGTGGTTGCACAGTTGACTGTTGCTATGACGTCAGATGTTTTCGCGAGTCAATCATGGAAAGTATAGCCTGACCAGGAACATAAAAACCCTCGCCATGTTGCGGAAAACTAATGGTACTAATTTCTTTTAATGGCAACAGTAACTGAAAACTTCATTGAAATGTCACCTTGCATGTCAGTCTATTGCTGTCAAAGTGTAAACAAACTTTATTTTAAATGTGCGCAATTGATTTTGTGAATTAAATTGTTAAAATATTTTTATAGTCGTGAAAAAAAAGTGGTTCACAATGTGTTAAAGTATTTGTCGAAGAGAAATACTAAGAGTTCGGACAATATTTTCATTGAATTATGTTTCCGACAAAGGTTGTCAAATTGACTGACATGTTTATCGTATAGTACAGTCCACTATGAAAATTAGCTGTGGTTTGTTTCAACTACCTATTTTAAAAAATTTTGTCACTTTCTAAGTGTTGAATTTTATGGAATTGGGAAAGAAGTACCGAGTTTGAAGCGTTCATGAGCAGACATTGCAGTTGAATATTCAAGTTCTGAATTTGATTATTGATGAATAATAAAATAAATCCTACTAGCTCGATTGATGGTTTCATTTAATTTATTTAAACCAGGTTATCTATAATAATATTTTTAGGTCAATTTATGAAAATATCAAATTAGCCCGTAATCCTGAATCCTGATACATAAAGTGAGCCTATTAATTTAACACAAGTACGACTGTACTCAGTGTTGCACTATCAAATGCAATTGACGCGCCTCTATGCCAGGGTTTTTATGTTCCTGGTCAGGCTATACATTGAATAAATTTCTAAAAGTTTACTGATGAACCATGATGATGAAAGTGTAATCATTTTAAGCAGACGCATGCGCATTCAAAAGGCGTGGTTCGTTTCTATCGAATCATCGCTGAAGTCTCGTGAACTTATAAACGTCAATCGCCAGGAGTGACAAAGATTATTTTGGTGTTTTCTAATTTAATTAGGACATGGTTGCTTTGTATACGCGTCACAGTCTGCTTCGAAGGGCACATTAAATCGACCTTTACGTGCTATATCAGATACTTAGTGGTTCATAAAGGATGAGTGTCATTAATATTTCAGAATAATATTTCCTTCGTGAATCTTTTTCTATTCAATCCTTTATTTCTGAAGTTATTTTTATCACAATGTAACCTTCTATAAAAAGGTCCTAATATGAAATCAATCATAAGGTCACGCTCACACTCGGCCCTAGGCCGAATGACCTCTGGTTAAGGCGATTAGAGTCCTCAATGACCTTGGGCNCTAGAAAATTAATAGCGCTATTAATTTAAAGTCACCGCAAGGATCTCAACCCGACCCAATTATTGTCTGACACACAAATAGGTCGATCCTAGCTCGCTAGAATACAGGTTGTCCCGAAAAGCAGTGTCAAGCCGAAGCCCAGAGGTCATTATGGCTACCCGAATCACCGCGACATTTAATAGTTTTCGAGTTATGTTCTTTTTATAACATACAGGATTTCAGCTAGGCCCAGTATAATAATAATAATAAAATCAAATCAGACATGTACCTTATCTATTCGCGCTACAGTGACCAAAAAGTTTTAAAACATTTTCAACTTACGAAATCACGGAACATAACATGGGAGTGATTTTTGGATAGCCCTAATGATGCTCTACCTCTGTGCTTCAGTTTGACACTACTTTTTGGGACAACCTGTATACTCGGGCGACTGAATACGCTTGCACAAACCAAGCACATGTATGCTGTTTAAACAAAGGACGTGTTTGGTAAACAAATAGGTACACAATGTGGACGCTTGTTATTCGCAAAATAATTGCGCTCTTTTTTTTCTCGACATAACACTGCTTTTTACCCGACTGCGCCAGAAGAAAGGTTGTGTTGACGAATATTGTGTAACTTCATTAAGAACTGTATTAGTTTGTTCAGTTTTTTCTTGTCATTTCCATAGATTTACGTACATTCGCGTCTTCTAAATATTTAATGAAAGTATTCAAGGTCAAAACTCAGACAAATGTGGTTTTCAAAGATACAAAATGTATTAGCAATTAATCACAACATCGCAAAATCCAATTAATCGATTAAGCACATCACTCGAAGTGTCGATGTTCTCGAATCCTGCAGTCCAGTCGGGCATCATCCGTCTGGCACGGGTCGCGGGTCGACGACCCCGCTCGAGCCCGCCGTACAATCGGAGTCTGGGATTTTCCAGAGCGCTCTGGAATTTTCTTGACATACCCACCGCGCTGGCCCATATTAGGGTTTGGAGTTTTGAAGTCTTTTTATTGGGTTATCAAATGCAATCTTAACTTAGTGTTTCAACATCTTTAATGTTTCAACATCTAAAGGTTTATTATTGAAACAAGAGTTACGATTATTGAAACTGAAAAGAAATGCTTCATTTATCTTAACTCTATGAGTTGTAGTAATTTTGTAACGGAATCTACTCTCATTAATTTTAATGAATGAAATAATGTAGCAGCTACTTAATTAATTAATTATGATGCGTTTTTAAACTTTTAATTGAAATCTCGATGTTTTTTTCATGAAAAAAGGGACAGGTGACATCTCTAAATAAAATCGAAGCTCTGCGTTACACAATACGATTTGTTTGATTGCTGTGATTCGATCGGGCGATAACGAGCGGCGCGGTGTTGTTTGCGAATTAGATTCGCGTATTGATTGACAACCCTTTGTGTGGTAAATACAAACCAACCTTTTACTACTATTAGTTTAAAAAATTAGGACGCTAAATATGTAAAGCTTTGCACTAAAACCAGAGTAGTTTTCGTCCTTCAAGCATAAGAGTCATTACTTGCAAAAAATCTAAATCAGACTTTCACCCTGTCATCATCTTCAACATCATTTCAGCCACGGACGACCACTGCTGAACATAGGCATCCTCCAATTACTTCCACATGACCCAGTTTCAACCTTTAGTGGCTCATAAAATCTGACACTAGAGAAATTAATTATAAAAACTAAATCACCAATTTAAATAGTTTAAAAACCATTCGTTTCAGTTCATTATTCCAGATTAACTCTCTTAACTCAAAATGCGATAGTTTAACTGATTGTGTAATCAATATTGTCTGATTATACCTCCATAAGCTTTTGGATTATCGAAACACTTTGAACAATACGGTAAGGTTGACCCCAAAACCTAAGTTCCAATATAAGTACTAAGTTTGCTCCAACTATGTCTGAGTTGTAGCAGACATTATTGGATCGTTAGCCCTATTGACAATGTTTAGTGGTTCAATAAATTGCTATTGCCTTAACAAAACATGGTTAGTTACTTTAAACTAAGATCATATAAAGTGTCCAGTTGATAAAATTATTTATCTACTAGCTGACCCGGCGAACTTCGTACCGCCTTAGCGTAGAGATTTTCTTAATATTTTTTTCCGTAAGAACCATCCTTGGACTTCCACAAACATTTAAAAAAAAGAATTATCGAAATCGGTTCAACCGTTCACACGTGATGCCGTGACAACGCGAAACGGGTTTCATTTTTATATATTTTATATATATAGATGTTTTGATATGCCTTTGATATTCCCAATATTTTCGTGGTCATGTTTACTTGTAGCATTAAAATCGTTTACACAAATAACCGCTGTGAACTACAGACAGATTTGTACGTTAGACACCGTGTAGGTAGACCACTAATCTATACTTTTGATAACAACTAATTATTTATAAAAAATAAATACCCCGGCTCGAAGGACCAAAAATTGCAATATTTGGTGTAAATAGAAAACGATCAATAACAATCATCATTGGACTAATAACGATAGTATGTATTTCTATATAAAGTATAAAACAGGACATTGAAGGAATCCAGGCATTGTTCGTTATTAATTACAAAAACATTCACTCACGGGGTGCCTAAACGGCTTAGTAGTCTATGACCCAGCTCGTTTGTTTACACCGCCCGGGTATTGGCCCGGAACCGAACCCGCTACCGGCCGATAGCCTAACCTCAGCGTATGTGCAATGTTTACGAGCCTCACGCCAGCACAATTAAAACTCCTATTTTAATGGCAATAAAGATTAAATCGCCTGTTCACGGCTTCACACTCGAATTGGTTCATGTGAACCGTTGAGCGATGTTAATGCGGTGTTAATAGCACTTATGTTGGGCGCTGTAAAGTTCATTTTTTACAAATAAGGTGTTCACGTTGGTGGTACGCCCAAGTAAACACGGCCCTTGGTGGAGCCCTCGCTGCACTTTACACTTGTGTTTGTTATTCATAGAGTTATTAGTGGACGGTGTCACGGACTATGAATATGAGATTTACTCTTTCGAAACGCCATCGAGCTGGAGCATTTGTCTCCGATATCTGCTGTGAGACATATGCACGAATGATCACTCCAAACGGCAAGCTATTTTGACATTTAAAAAAGGAATTAATGAACAAAACCGTTGTTATAATAATACTTAATGGCAATTCCTAATTTTTGGTCACCTATTGGTCGTAATTATAATTCCTATTTTTGACTGAATCAGAGACAATTTACTTGGATGATATTTTTGACTATGTTTGTATTATGGGTATTTTTTATGTTTTTAGATTAGCTATATGATTTTTTTCTTTTCTGTTACAGGTTTAGACAACCGGATATCAAACTCCAGGAATTCCGTATCACCGTAAGTACAAGATAGACTGAAAAATAAATAATAAATACAACTATATCAATGTTCGGGACTTGTGTAGAAGCTTTAATTCTTTTCAGTTCGTGAAAAACTTTCTCACGAACGTCAAACTTCTTTCTGCTCTTGGAAATAAGTTTCATTTTATCAAAGTATGCTAAAATTGTGAACTAGAGTTTTACTGAACTGGTGTTCAACTCAAGCGAGTATCGTTGCATACAACTATGTAGTTAATGTTACTTCTAGTAACCACTTACGCACGTATTTACAAACGATCCTTGCTTAAGTGAAGCAACAAATCGAACGCAGAGCGTTTTATAGAGCTCTATGATTGGTTCGTGTGTCACTCTGTGCGTCCACGCGCACTGTGAGACCTCATAGTAATGTTTGTGAATACGGGCGTTAGTTGAGACCACTGCAGAGTAAGGTCCTGTCACTCACCAGTGGTGTCAACAGTTGAATATAAAAACAAAATCCCTCATTGATAGTTGAGGATATTCTATGTGATTTATCATTGCAGTGATGTGGTGAACAAGGACCTTGGGTTGTCAGAAAGCGATGATGAAGTCACAGCCACCACCACTACGTTAGCGCCGTAAGTATATTTTATGCTTAGAATTATATTAATCTTTTTAATCTTTAGCTTATTAATCTTTAGAATTATTTAATAATAAAATAGTATAATACTTGAACATTTTACACTGCGCCTCTAATCCCAAACTAAGCGAAGTTTGTTTTGAGACCCTGTGCAGTTATGCCTTGAATTCATATGTTTTTGATTAACCTATTTTCAAAACTACTTGTCACCGCTCTCTTATATTAATTAACTGCATCTATTTAATTAACTGTTTTAGAACTTGAAAGGAAAATTATTCTAGATAGATAATTATAATGCAAATATTCGAGGGAAAAGCTTCGTAACGTTAGACTGTAAATCCTACTAATCCTACTAATATTATAAATGCGAAAGTTTGTGTGGATGTCTGGATGTTTGTTACTCTTTCACGCAAAAACTGCTAAACGGATTTTGTTGAAACTTTACAGTATTATTGTTTATAACCCAGATTAACATATAGGCTATAATTTATGATGATCTGTGACCAATTAAATTTCACGCGGCTTCACCCGCGGGCAAAAGCTAGTTTTCAAATAAAAATATCATTAATATTTTGTAAATCCGCAGTCTCATTTCCCCAATGGTCTCCGCGAGTCCGAGCTCCGGTAGTTCCTCTCCCTCCGACTCCGAGAGCGAGTCTTCCTCAGCGGAGTCCACGGCTGCGCCCGCGCCGGCCGCGCCCGCCCCAGCGCCACCGCCCGCCCAGCGCTCGTCGTGGAGCCTGTCCAACTTTGCGCCGCCGCCCGCCCAGCCGCCCGACCAGGCCTACGAGTCGAAGGAGCTGAGGCATGCGCTCGCCGACGTCAAAGGAAAGCCGGTGAGTGATACAGTCAAGACAGCTCCTCCCTAGGACTCTAAGAATCCGCCGCCGCCCGCCCAGCGCTCGTCGTGGAGCCTGTCCAACCGCCCGACCAGGCCTACGAGTCGAAGGAGCTGAGGCATGCGCTTGCTGATGTCAAAGGAAAGCCGGTGAGTCATACAGTCAAGACAGCTCCTTCCCAAGACTCTAAGAAGTCCGCCCCACGCCGCCGCCCAGCCTCTGCCGCCGCCTGCCCAGCGCTCGTCGTGGAGCCTGTCCAACTTTGCGCCGCCGCCCGCCCAACCGCCCGACCAGGCCTACGAGTCGAAGGAGCTGAGGCATGCGCTCGCCAACGTCAAAGGGAAGCCGGTGAGTGATACAGTCAAGACAGCTCCTCCCTAGGACTCTTAAGAGTCCGTTCCTTGCCGCCGCCCGCCCAGCGCTCGTCGTGGAGCCTGTCCAACTTTGCGCCGCCGCCCGCCCAGCCGCCCGACCAGGCCTACGAGTCGAAGGAGCTGAGGCATGCGCTTGCCGACGTCAAAGGGAAGCCGGTGAGTGATACAGTCAAGACAGCTCCTCCCTAGGACTTTAAGAGTCCGCCCCTGCCGCCGCCCGCCCAGCCGCCCGACCAGGCCTACGAGTCGAAGGAGCTGAGGCATGCGCTTGCCGACGTCAAAGGGAAGCCGGTGAGTGATGCAGTCAAGACAGCTCCTCCCTAGGACTTTAAGAGTCCGCCCCTGCCGCCGCCCGCCCAGCCGCCCGACCAGGCCTACGAGTCGAAGGAGCTGAGGCATGCGCTCGCCGACGTCAAAGGGAAGCCGGTGAGTCATATGGTGTAACATTTTGTCATACTCATACAGCTCAAGGGGAAACTAATAAGTGATAGGAGTCAAAGTAACCAATATACCAGTGCCAAGTAAGTGCTTATTCATTCTGATGGACAGGACTCATTCTTCTACCAGCTACATTATTTAAGTCAGCACAGCCTCTCATGGTGCGTATAAACAATTTTTATACAACTTTTTGTATGGTATTGGTATGTGTCGCATTAGTGCTTAGCGCGGACGAACGTCGCGTTAGAATAAGTGAAGTGACGTGCTGTATTATTTTTGCTCAAGTGCGATTTGACCTTTACAAGGATAAGAACCTCACACTTCAAAGAATCAAAGGAAACCAATATTGTGATATTGAACTTCTGGAAGTTCCGCTTCTTGGAACGAATAAACAGCTGGAAATCCCCATAAACCCCTCCTCAAAAGCAAGTTCTGAATTACCATTAGTGCTAAAACACCACTCTTCTGGGAACTAGCGCGCCTTCCCGCAAAATACCCAGTCTACCCACGCCTTGTGTGACCTTGCGACGGCTGATATACATCTTTCGCTGAAGTCGCCTTGATTTGCTCGGCGTTCGAAGAAAGACGAGTTGATGACTCACGTATATACGGTTTCATTGCTGTTATTTACTGGAAGTGGTATATAATTACATTTTCTTTTGATGCGCAATTCAATAACTGTCTATTTATTATATTTACGATTGTGGCTAAAATATAATATTTCCATCAAAAGTACTTTATTTTAATTAGATTGTGAGTTTTGGAAATCATTATACGTTAATAATACACACAAACACGTGATGTCCGTACAACCCTTCCCCCCTCTTACCCAGCAAGTACTCCAATTAGTTAGTTCAGTTTTGAGTGCTACCTACGTGCTTTATTTCTGCATCAAGGAATGTTTTGTTACATTTTCCCCTTTTGCCGGAAAGATCTCGGAAAATTGACAAATACTAAGTAGCGGTACAATCAGACCAAAGAGTTCCACATAGAGAGTCAAGATAGCAACAAAATCTATCCCTCAAATGGCGATGATCATATTTAATCCATACCTAGAAGCCGTTGAGGTCATCACATTCCGTTTGAACACCGAATCCGAATAAATATCGAAACAACACGTGCACGCCATGAACTTATGACACCGCCTCAACATAACCCGGCGCGATAGAATATCACTTCGCATGGGATCCTCCCTTTCCCAGGTGTCGTGTTCCAAAAGGTAAACACTTCTCCGTACAAGGGAACCGAGTAAGCAAAAGTATGTAGCGATTATGCTACATTGTCTCGCCGTGACACTCGGACTATCACTAACAAACACTTATTTGTGTAATGAAGACGTTTCGTGCGATATTAAAATGGAAAAAATAATAGAGGCGCTGCACCGAATAATAAACAGACGGGAGGAGGATTTGAGACAGAAATGGATCAATTTGGCAATGCTAAAGTGCAACTTGAGGCAAGTGCTCGCGGACTTCGAAGCAAGTTTGGAGTGCCGCATGCAGGGCCGCGACAGGCGCGCGGTCATTGCACAGTTCCTCCTACTGAAGGATATCTTGTGGCAAGCCGTCGGCGCCGTGCACGGAAATCTCTCCGCTATGGCCATACCATTAGAGGTTAGATCTTCATTCCGCTCCTCCATTAAAAACCTTGTTAAACGCTAGCAATAACTTCGTTTTACGTGATAAAAATATCAAGCCACTAGATATTACGCTAATAAAATTTTACAGTGTTATCTGAGTAATGGCTTGTTCTAAGAAAGTACCAACTGGGTTGTCCAAGTTAAAGAAATAAAGTGCAATTTCGTAGCAACGTAATAAGGCGATAAAAATAAATTACGAGGAGAGGTTATCTCGGATCAAAAAACTTGGTCCGCGGAAACCATACTGTGCATAAAGTTCAACGCTAACTCGATAAGATTATGACGTCGCGTCATGTTTTTATATCTGTGATGCCGCGGGTTCTGTCGAGATTTTTGCCAACTTAAATCATCTTTTGATGTTTCTGTAACGTTGTAACGTAACTTTGGACTTGCGAGTTTGTTAATTTGTCGCGAGTGGTAGGTGAACTTATTATTATTTTACATAATACCTTGAAATACTGAATAACTAAATTAAGAAAACTAATTAGGATAGTAATTCTGTATGTGCAAACAATTTGTTAACATATTGCATACAAATTCGCGTTTACACACTTGCTAAAGCTTTCGAATGAAAGTACAATATGTGAAGCTTCAAACTTTCCTCCGGTAAATCTCTCTCGCACTTTAAATGAGAATCTTCATTTAAATGATGATTCTTACCAATTGATTGTGGAAATAATGCCTTAACAGTTTCACAGTCCATGTGCTACATACATATTTCTCTTAGAGCGAATACTGTAAGTGGGTGTGCGAGCATTACTGATAGTAAAAGAGTTTTCGCTACCATATTTTGAATTCTATTGATTACATAAGTTTCAATACCAAAAAAGAGCAATTTTTATGTACGCTGGCGGTTAAAAGGTTATTCAGGTGGCAGTCCACATATTTTGTCCGTTGTCGGCCCTGTATCTGACGCGTGTCACTTTACCAGGGTAACAGTTTGTATCCGTAACGATACAATTGCTACAAATACACGTTACGCCTGCTATTGGCTGTCCGCTAACATTGTTCTCAACGTGATCACTTCGAATGTAAAGTCTAGTTCATACTTTTATTTACTCGGCGAACTATCCAGAGATTTAAATTTCGCTTGAATCAGCATTGGAGAGTCCTATTGCATGGGAGAGTCTGCCCTACACTTCAAATAATTTAAAGAGTCTCTTAGCAAGGTAAACACTATTATGGATTAAACCAACCAAAAACTTGGAGTGGATGTGGAATATGGATTACTATTTAGTAATCCATATTACTTACGTAATTTTACTGTATAAACCAACTTTAAGCTCCAACCAATTTATTTCCATTTTAATTCATAATCCCGTTTCAATTGTCCAAAGCGTGTATTCCCAGCAGTGTCCAATATCTGACATAAGAACATGAAATCAACTGCTCCAGCATTTTTAACCTTATGTCTTTCTCAACAGAGTCCAATATCGGAGTTGTCGGACTCGGAGGCGTCGTCGCCATCGCCCGGTCCCACGCGCCGGCGCCGCTCGCTGGCCCACCGCGCGTCGGCGGCGTCTAGCGACGATGAAGCGCCTAGGCACAGTCAGGTAAGCACTGTTTTAAGTTCAAATTGTTTATATCTTTATAGGCAAAGACTACAGAAAACATGATAAAACAAATTTTTGTCAAAACATTTTTTTTTTATGCATAACAAGGCAGGTATTTGACCACAATCGCACCTGATGTTATTTTCATCATCATCTTGCCATTTTGACTGCAGGAGCACTAGCCTCTTTTTTATGACGAGGCTTCTATAACAATATAATATGTAGCTTGCTCACCATCACTGCAGGACCACATATCGATATTGGTGCTAAGAAGTGACTGAATTATATCAGTTACGTAGTTATCTATCATTTGTTTTGCACTAGGGATGTCGATCCTTAACACGTTGGATCCTTGCAAGGCTTACCACTAAGCCTCGAACATTTTCTATTGTAATCCAGTTTCTCAGCACTCATAAATTTCAAAAGTCACACTTACTCGTATCGTATTTGCTAATTATACGTACGAGTAATAGTTACTGGTGTCTTCCTCATAGCGTTTATACACCTCACTATTGAGGCCATAACAATAATTTGATCCTCATTTTTCCAGGCCACCGCCTCGCCGCCAATCCAGCCGCAGAAGCGCGGCCGCCCGCCCAAGCCGCGGCCCTCAGAAGACCAGCCGGCTAAGAAGAAGCGCGGCCGCCCGCCCAAGCACCGGCCCGCGTCGCCGCCGCCCGCCCCGCCAGACAGCGATCCAGAACCCGATCCACCGCCGCACAACCCATTGCAAGACACAAAGACGCATATCTTCCGCAAGGTCTGTTAAAATACAATATTTCACTTTAACACACAGGATTAGAAAAATTTAGAAAGAAACATTTATTGCAACAGGACATCACAGAGCTATGAGAAATATCACATTGTATTTTATTGTTAAAAAGCGTTTTAAGAAAGTGCCGCACACTAGCAATATACGTTTGTTGGCATTTTACATGCATCGGACATCAACGAGGCTTCAAGCAAGGATGCTATTAATACGCATATCATAAGTGAAACAGAAGCGAATCCGCCCGCCCAAACGTGTAGTCGATATTTTTAAGTCGTAATTTAGATCTTCATACAATTTTTATACAGGAACCCTTTATGCAAGACGAAATTTATCGAAAGTTCAAAGATCAATCTTTACAAAAACAAAATAATCGCACAATTTTATTATGTTTGTAATTGTCTAGCATTCCTTTCATCCTTAGGTCTTCACGCCGAAAAAGGGCGACGAATGCGGCGGGAAGGGCGGTAAAGGGGGCAAGGGGAAGGGTGGTAAAGGCAAGGGCCAGGTCACCATAATCGAGGTGACCGCGCCCGAGTCAGGCGCTGACGATGACGACCGCGACCGCGACCGCGACCGCAGCGCCGAGAGACGCCACCAGGAGGCCATAGCGCGCGTGTCGCCGCCGCGCGAGCCTGATACGCTCACCAGGTTAGTGCAATGTGCAAATGCCTTATCGTAATGAAATGTCATTTCAGAGCTAATATAAATATGTAATTATAAACATTGATTCGTCGTAAGAGGCGACTTAGGGACTACACATCAAACAGAGAACGGGCAGCAGCGCTCTCTGAAAAACATCAATCTTTTAAACTGCGATCTCCAACCCGCCTGCCAAGCGTAGGGATTATGGCAAATCCTTCCACTATAGTGGAGGAGGCTCATAGTCCAGCAGTGGACTGTAAAGGGCTGTTGATGAAACATTGATTAAATGATTTGCATGCTATTTTTAAGTCTAAGCAAGAGCACAGTAAAAAACTAACATCCTTATACCATGTTTGAAGCAAATAAAGATATTCTTATTCTTATAATGTGTTCCAAAATAGCACGTATTATAAGGTGCTACGTTATTACTTTGATCTGTCGTCGCTCATCGTCTGTATTAATAGACAGGCAGTGCTGAACTAAAGTTGAGTCCTCACTAAGTTAAAGACACTTATTGATTAATCTTTCAATTGATTGCCTGTGTCGAAGTGTTTGGTAGCAATTCTGTATATTAAAACGATATTTTTCTCTAATTAAGGCGGCGTGAAGCCGAGCGAATCGCCAATGAGAGAATACAAGAACGCATCTCCATCGAGAGGACGGACCACAGACGCTCCGCCGACCGGCTGCAGGCCGAGCGGCCGCCCAGCGACCGGGTCCCGCTCGACCGGACGCCCAACGACCGGATACAGGTCGACCGGACGCCCACCGACCGGTTACAGGTCGAGCGGACGCCGAACGACCGGTTACAAGTCGAGCGGACGCCAACAGACCGGTTACAAGTCGATAGGACACCGACCGAGCGCTTCCAAGTCGACCGGTTGCAGGTTGACCGGACGCCGACGGAACGGTTACAAATGGACCGGACGCCCTCGGAGCGGATACCGGTGGACCGGACGCCGAGTGATCGGACGCCCAATGACCGGCCGACGGAGAGGACGAGGCCTGCCGACCGTATTCCGAGCCGGTTATCGGGCAGCATACCTGAAAGGCCGGAACGGGTTTCCGGCGAAAAGGTAATTAATATTTTCATAACTGATGCTGTAAAACTGTATACGAGTAGATAGATACTTTTTATTACACAGCGGGTGAAGCTCGCTTCCACCTTCGGCTTGATCATCACTTACCATCAGGTGAGATACAGGCCAAAAGCTTCCTCGTTGTGGATCAAAAAAATAAAGAAATACAAGACGGTCGCTATTATGATTTTTGGGTTACTTGGTTGATCAAAACTATGTACTATTGTCGTATTCATGTGTAATAACAAATTACTAATAATCTTTAAAAAAAAATGTTGGTTTAATTGAGGAACATACTTTCTATCTAGAAGATAAATAAGTCTAGTTACACTTTTTTGTCGAATTACTGAGTATCTCTACAATATTTCTCTAAGCTTATGTATTTTATATTTGATCCAGCGCCTCACTAAACGTCCCATGAGCCAATTTAATCTGTATTTGTTTGTATTCAGGTGTCGTACGAGAAAATGTCGTCTCACGATCGTCTGTCGAGTGACAAGATCGATCGCAAGTCGTCCCACGAGAGAAGCGAGAAGATGTCTCGGCTCTCCGACGACAAGATGTCCATCGAGCGTCTGCACGAGGAGAAAATTGAGAGGTAGAATAGAATAGTTTTTATTTGAAAGAAAGACATACAAGCAGGAAAGACAGGTACATAATGAAAGAGATACACAAATGGACAGATAGCTGCTTGTGCCCCTCTGACAAAAAGGCACCCGCTCAGCATACATCAAGACCGCGCCAGGGCTTGTCTCGAAACCGATTTTTTTAGTTCACTGATTTTTTTAATTCACCAGGTAAAGGTATGACCTTTACCTGGCGATGGCAGAATTCATCATCATCATTCATTTTTACAATAATTAGATTCAAATTGAACTTGTCAAAATTTTTGTGCTATAATATTCTAGTGACTTCCAACCTCTCGTTCCCACCACTGCAACTCCTGTTTAGCCAGGATCTACAGCTTGACCGCCAATAAAAACCTAACCAATGAAGGTCAAGTTTGTCCCGGGGGAAAGTTAAACTGTAAACCCGCAACGAAATTAATCAGAACTCCTTCTTCCTTCGAAGTTAAATATGAGGGGTTCGAAATTATGCTATGAGAGACGAATTATTAGTGATCTTTGTAAAAACCTGTTTGCTTAAGTAACCAAAACTGGCTGTACATACATTCTATATTTTGATAGCTATATTTGAATATGACCTTTGTACTGTTTATTTATATCTGTCACTTCTCTCTCTCTAAAAATACACGGTCTATCTCTCATTACTCTCTTCCTTTTCTTTAAATCTTAATTCTATCAGCACTCTGCACTTCTACTAGTGTTTCTAGTTCCTAGAGTTCCTAGAATCTTAAAATATAAATAATGTATTTCGTCATCGCCAGGTTATCCCACGACGTGAAAATGGAGCGGGAGTCGAAGCTGGAGCGCGTGGCTGGCGACAAGGCGGAGCGCTTCGTGCGCGCCGAGGCCGACGTCGGCGTCGTCAAGCCCGGCCGCGGCTCCGAGCGGCTGGATGACGCGCCCAACCGTGAGTACACAGCCTTATTTCTCTCTGTTTCTTTGTTTTTATCTAGCTGAGAGGTGCTGGAGAGGCTCCAAGCGGCTCGATGACGTTCCCAGCTGGCTTAATTTTTCGTGATTTTCTTTTTTTTTTCTTCTTTTTATCTCTACGGGAAGCTATAGTCTGGTCCGGGAGCATGTAGAATTTTGTCCAATGACCCCAAGCTACCCATCCTTATCGCTCACGCGTAATTATGTTGCTGTCGTGCTCGCACACTCACTGCGGGCGCCCGTCGCACAGTCGCGCATTCTACATTCTACGTGCTCCCGGACCAGACTATAGATAGGTTTTAAACGTCTGGATGACGCTTAGCCGTGAGCACCAGGCTTTATTATTATGTCTTTTGGGGACATTCTAAGGCGTCTATCTGGCGGCGTGAATCTGAAACATCGCGTGAGCGCTTAGCTTTATTCCGTTTCTTTTGTTTTTTCTTTACTCTCCGACCCATGAGTCGCTTTTGTTTTATATTATGGATTTGAGCGGATAACGTGAAACTGAAACGATTTTATGGTGACATGAAGCTGGAACGACTGTTTCGAGCACCCAACTGTGAGCACCTTTATCGTTTATTTTCGTCATTTTAGCCAAAGGACGTCCACTGCTGAACAATGGTCTCGGGACAAGATTTCCACAATTGAACAAAAGGTGCTTCACACGGCCTTCACTATAGTGAAGACCGTGCGATATATCGCCCAGTAAAATTCCTGTCCACATTGCTTTAGTCTACATAAACTAATGTATCATGAAATAATAAAAAAGATATGTTAAGAAGTCCCAATAGACATGTTGACACCACCAGTCAATTGACGTACTTTTTAAAACTGTCAAAACGAAACTCTCCCATAGATTTTGTATGGCACTACAAGCAAGTGACGTCACTATTTTGTCAACTCAATCAAACTACTTTTTACAATTACAATGCGACCAAAAATCGTAAATTACAGTTAATTTAAAATTAATTAAGTTTTTAAGACCAGAATGAAGGGTCTTTTTAAAAAAGTTGTGGTTTCGAATTATTGGGGTATGGTGTCAAACTGTCTATTGTAACGAAGTTGTTTTGTCCACAGCGCGTGCGCGGCTCCTCGTGCGCGTGCCGCTAAGCCGCCTGCGCGCGGACACATTGCGCGCGCTGCAACGCGCTCCGCCGCGCCGCGCCGCGCCCAAACGTTTGCCGACGCCGCACCAGGAACAGGTCAGTTTCTATACTTAACCGTTTAGCTTCCAGGACGGCTGCTGTGTTAAATAGGTTAACCCTTCTATTTTGGGGACGCCAGCTGCACATACATGTAGACTTTTCAGTTATGGAGCCTCACAATTTTATAGGCCCTTATTATTTAACCACAAAAAATACTTTTTGTAAAGGTTCACCGTGCTAAGTAAGGTAGCAGTTGCGATGGCATACCTAATTGCTCTAGAAATGAAATATCTTGATTTTTGTCTGCACTCCAATTCATAGATTATGTCCTCTGCGGGTCTATGGACATGTATCTGTGTTATATTTTACTTATTTATTTGTAATCTTGGGTTAAAACACCTAGACGAATAGTCTTCATACAAGTGAAGTGGCAAAAACCATGAGTATCATCTAATGTCACCTTACATATAGATGACTCACGCTGAACTGTCCCACCAAACTCAATGACAGGGGGGCGTTACCATCGTTCAACTATATGGTTTCCAACATGGCAAAAATCGGAACCAGCGATCCGGTATAGACGGTGGCGCCCGCTTTCAATGTCATGGATAGGACAGTTCAGTATATTGGAACCATACATTTTCACTAGTATTTCTCTTTGTCGACTGTCAGAACGTATGGGACAAAACTTAAACCAGCGGTCTACTTTGAAGAGCTTCACTTTTCTTGCGCTTATCGGTTTCTAAAACTCGGAAACTCGAAATTAAGGTACATGGTAGCAATCCCGTCAACAATAAATTATGTTAGTGACCATGAAAGTTTAAAACTAGACATTATCGTTATATGTTTGTAATAATAGGGAGGAGCAGTGGCCGCGACGAACCACGAGCGGTCGGGCGCGTGCGGGCAGACGCCCATCTACTACTCCTACTTCGAGCGCCAGCCCGCCGACGCGCTCAGCGACGAGGAGCGGGACCACAAGTCAGTACCACACCATTATTATTGTTTTTCTTATCACTAAGTAACATATTTTTCTTTCTGAATAACGTCAGGGATATATCGTACACGTGTTATGCCATTTTCTTTGCCAAAATCTATTACGTAACGGCAAGACGAAAATTACTAAAACAAATGCTAATGTTGCTACTTCAGCGCTATAACACTTTTCCTTCCTTAAAGAAGTCCTTAGGACTCCACTCACTCTGAGTGAATGAGGTAACAACGAATATTTACGTTCTAAATATTTTTCGACTTTGAATTGACTTTAATATCTCGGCCCTAGATAATCTAGTCTAAATCTAGGAATCCTACAAATTGATTTACAAAGCCAATCCTACCGTAGAATTGACTTTGTAAATAATTTCTTTAAAGTCTTTGGTAGCCTGTGTAGGTGCATTTTACTGTAACTAATGGGCGTGGCCTATGAAGGTACAACCTACCACTCTACATATCAGTTGTGTATCACCATTTTAACCATAGACCGTATCCTGCACAGGTATTACGTACCTTTTTAAATATCAGTGCTATAAATAACGTCCTTTATCCTGTACGTATACGTGCTTTTCAGGTATCAGTGCTATAAATAACGCTGGTATGGCCTAAAAGATAAGGAGACATGTAAAGTGCCCCATAAGGGCTACCTTTTATTTTTTATTTTTTACTACATTTTGACGTTCATAAGTGCCACTTGTGGTCTAAACTGAATAAATATTTTTGATTTTGAATATTAAATAACGTCCTTTCTCCCATACAGGTACTACCTAGAAGAAGCGACGCGCCTCCGCACGGCGGCCGAGCGCGAGCAAGGCCCACTAGCCCGCGTCATGCTGTACCTAGAAAGTGTACTATGTTTCGTGCTCACGGGCCGCGTGTTAGAGCTCGAGCTCGATACCAAGGGCGCGTTCACGGTGTACCGCGAGACCATCGAGTACATCAAGTCCATTCACTCCATGCCACAGCGCTTTAGAGCCTCGCCGCACTCTACGTTTAGCAAGCTGGATATACTCAGGTAGGTGTTCCATTGGCGTATCGAGGGCTATTTTTCAAGGTGCCTCTGAAATCTTGACATGCCGATGGATAAGTGGGGATAGAAGTCTACCTCGTTTTGAAAGTGCATAAAAATTACGTCATTAATTTGTAGTATCAAACCCTTTATTTAGAAATGGGCGTTAATAAATTTAACATGATACCACCCTCGACTAAAGCAGTGTTAAAAGTAACTGTGTTTTAGTTTCAAATAAAGATTTTAACGTTAATCTTTGTCATGATGAAAATAATAGCATGTAAGTAAATGTATGTTGTTGTTACAGCCTGCGAGTGCAAGCACTTCTATACCTGCGGATGTTCAAAATGTACAACCGCGAAGTCAAGGAATACAACAAGATTGTCACCGAATACCAACAAAAGGTATGTACTTATTTAGTCTAATTTATTATTCAATAAATTTAATGTTCGATTTTATAAATCATTAATAAACTCATGTTTCAAATCAATACTTGAAAGTGCTTTAACATGTCTCAATATAACTGCTTCTTGACAGGTTCAATTGATAATTAAATTACCACTACTTTTAACTTTTTGAGTGAGATTGATTATGAGTGTGGTCAAAAAATCTAAAAGAGCCAATTTATGTGATAAATTTTAATAGCAATACCATTGTGTATAACAACAGTAAACAAAAGCTGACATCGTCAACCAACTAAATAATCAAGAATCTAAATTAATGTTCAATTTTGCGACAAAAAATTACAGTCTGATGTGTTGTTAAGGCCAAATCCTCCATTTGCTGGTAAATTAGGGTCTTACTCCTGTATTGGAGAGTAAATTACCTATGTTATGACTTTACCATTGCAAGAATACTGTACAAATAGCTGACTCCAAACGTTTAATTTCAGCCCGCAAGCGCGGAATCAGTCTCATCGGTATCGCCGCTGTCCCCGTCGCCTTCTCCCGCCGGCTCGCTCGGGTCGGTAGGCTCGGTTGGCTCGGTCGGGTCGGTAGGCTCGGCCGGGTCGGTCGGCTCAGGCGCGTCATCAGGCTACTGTTCGTTGGCCCACAGCGTGCCGGCAGCGGCGCATAATGCCCTGTTGCAACTGACGAAGTATTACACGTTTTTGTACGTGGCTTTGGAGCTGTGGGAGCAAGCGGATTGCTTATGCCGTCTGAGGCCTAATCGAGGTTAGTATACGTTTAGTTTTGGAGATATATTGTGTATTGTATTTTGTGTAAATATTTCAGTTCGATTTGTAGTAATTCATTTAGCAATAATCTTTATAAATAAAAATGAATTGATGTTCGTTAGTCTGATTAAAACTCGAGAACGGCTGGGACGATTGAGCTGATTTTGGTTTTAAAATGTTTTTCGTAGTCCAGGTTAGGTCTAAAAGGTGAGCAAATACGCGCGATATTGTTTTTCTGTGACAGACAAAATTCCACGCGGGCGAAGCCGCGGGCGGAAAGCTAGTTCATAATAATTATGTCGATTGTTGATCGAGTATATGAAATGAATAAAAAAACTGGGTCAATGAAATGCAAAATTAATGTATCTGGTCAAGAGTTCTACTACTTTGAAGATAATACCTGGTTACGCATGACGTAGCCTAATATCACGCGTTTTTGTTAATCATTCAGCTTTTCAGCAGTTTAATTTTTTAGAAAAATACAGCAGCATATCTACATCTCTCCCATCCATACGAAATATCAAGTTCGAAAGTTCATATTCTAGAAAATCTGTTAATAAGTTCTAACAAATAATCGTTTCCATTTCAGATCTGTTCATAGCGGTGGACCGCAAGTGCGGGCCCCTCTCGCTGTCATCCACGTTCCGGCACCTGGTCCAGTACGTGCGTCACGCGATATCTCTGCTCAAGAGTTGCCCGCGGGAGTGACCGCGCCCGCTCGAACATACGCACGTGAGAATAGCGGCCGTACTATACCCTGTCACAGTTCCAAAATATCACGTGACAAGTAACAGGTTAAAATATCGAGTGACCGGTCACGTGATACCCGTACTGGCGGTTTTGTTTTGACTTCGACGCGAGATTATTTGAAACAAAATCACAGTATCAGAAATAAGGAACGGTCGCTGATATTTGACGGCGGTGCCGCGAGACCATGGATCTACTTTGAAGCCAGTTTTTGGCATAATTAATACTTCTTGACATTAATTACGATGGTGATAGATAGTTAGTAATGTTGAATGAAATGTTCTGTGCATTTAAAAATTTAAATCGGTTTTACTAACAATATCTCACAATATTGTTTCCAATTCTCTATCATTATTATATTAAATACTTATAATTTATTTCATTAATTTAATATTACCGAAATGAAAAGATATTCTTTTTTTGTATGGAAATATGAATCACCGTACATCTTGATTAATAAAATAGTTTAAGCAATACATTACCTGGTTGCCACAAACATTCGACTGGCGATTTTTAAAATCAATTGGATTGTATGGGAGAGTAATTTACGTCTTTTACATTATATTTGTGATATACATTCATGCTAGAATAGTTATTAGAAGTAGTATTTTGTCGATGTGTTTGAAACGATAAGTTGTCTTGTGGTTGTGACGTCATAACTTTTGGGACGTAAGTTCTTAGTGGATCTTTTGAATCTTTGAAGCCGAATATCGAAACATATACATATTCCTTTGAGAAATACTTATATTTTTGACGTTTAATATTTAGCGTAGCTGTGATATATTTTGTATTTTATACTATTGCGGCTATTTTGCGATATTTACGCGATTAATATTATGTGTGTTTATTTCGGTATATCGGTGACAGTGTTACGCTAGCTTGACTATGACGTCACACGTTCGCCTTACGGGGATAGCATTATTATTTTAAAACTATTTGGGGGTATACAAAGGTGATTATAGGGCCAATCGAATTGCTGTGGCGCCTTTTTCTTGCAATACTGCTTCTTAGTAAAATTAAAGCACAAGACTGGAGGTGTAATTCATATTTCCATACAAAAATATTATGAAACGGTCTCGATAGTTTGCCAACATCTAATCAGAATCCAAAAGATTGAAACTTGCAGAAAACTATTTTGTGTATATTCATTAATATGTATATTTTTCTACATTTCATTATTAAACATTTTGAAGAATACGTATTTTAAATATGTTTCTTTACACTTTCAGTATGTGTTGACACCATCTCGTTTTTTGTTCTCTGGTCAGATTTTGGCAAATGCGTGACAAATATGGTAGGAATTCAACAGAAACATCAATATACAAGAACTTCGAAAACAAATAAGCAATAGTATTCTTAATTTTACAGTTTAATAAATATTAATTTGGAATCTTAAGATAATATTTGAAGAAGGTACTTAGTTTTATAAATATTACGAGAAAAATAAGTGATAATTAATGTTAATAAGAACGCGATACCATCGGATGTAATTCCAGCGAATGATGTGAAAAGTTTAACGATCTACAAATTATGCACGTCAAAATTACTATAAAGAGTTTTTATTAAACATCAATCGTTCGTATAATTGTAGATCTCTTTTTATATCAAACCCATAGGCATCAACAGATTCCACCGTCACGTTAGTTACCCAACGTTAAGAGTAGCTCGACCAGTTGCGACTAGTCGCACGACCTGATTGACCTTTATGAGGAAACGTGGAGTCAATATCATCCACATACGTGAGCACTCGAGGTGAAGCGTATGCGACTTACGACAGCAGCAGGTCTACTCCGAAACGCTGTTTACCTAGTTTCGGATCTATCTGTCACTGTCGCTCATGCTGGGTGTCGGCTTTGCGTTAGAGGGATGGCAATATTCGAAACTCCGGGTAACGTTTTTCGGAGTAACCCTGTAGCCAACCTCGAGCGGGCCAGCTGTGCGCTCACAGGACCCGAAAACAAGTCCTCGTGCTTCGTTCTCTTCCCAAAATGAGACCAAAAAACTGTATAAATTGTATGAAAGTGTGTAAATAGCGCTTCGTTGCCTAGCAACGGGTACGCATCGGGCCCCGCGCTCGACTCTACTCGTAAGTTATAGACTTATCATATCTTAAGTGTTTTTCGTTGTAGTTCTCTTCCGTATCATTGAAAGTTCTACTGTCGGGAACACATAATACGAATTGCTCGTTTCTTAGTGTAATGGGAGCTATACGACAAAACTGTTGTACGCATGTGGGCCAATCGAGTATATTATTAATATCTCACTATGTATGGGATCACTTGTAGTTCTTCGCAATAATTTTCTGAATTTTTCGCGTATACTTTCGCTTTATTGAATTCTTGCGAGTGTGAAATTAGTATGTGAGGTTTAATTCGTACTTTTAGCTGTAATTTAGTTCGGTTCGCTATGGACACCAACGCTTACAATATCAGTTCCGAAGGATTCCGTGCATTATATGAACAATTCATGTTCCTACGTAGTCTACGGTTAGAAGCAGAACAATGATTGAGCAAAACGTGTTATGAAGAACATTTTTTATTATACATATCAAATGATTTCGGTGACAAATCAGATAGATGTTTCGCGACGAATAATACGTTATTATTATTTCGTAAGCTTCGTAAGAGATTAAAGGTGAACCGGTCGGGTCGATCCCGATCCTGATTTACTCGTATGACATATTTTGGAGTGACAATAATACTCTGTTAGGAGAGCTAGATTCGTTTACGTATAATTTCCAAAATCTCCGTACCAAATGCGGGAAGTATCAATCGACATTAATCGTATCGTAATCGAATAAATAATCGCAAATTAGAACAAATTGACATGCGTCATTTGATTAATTAATTAATTGAATTTAAAATAAATAATAAAGTGCAAATATTTTTTAAATTAATAATACATTTAAAGAGTACAATTATAACGCTGACATCAACAAATGTTCTAAAGTGACTCGGACAAATGCCGTAACACCAATAACATTATACATATAAAATATATATATTTCTCTCGGTTGTTTATCAAATTTATGTTGTGATTGTATATACATAATATTATTATATTATACATTTTGTAATGAATATACATATTAGTGCCAGATAGGTTTTTGTATGGACGTTTATATGAGACGCGACGGAGCTCCACGAAGGACGAATACAAACTGTACGTTACTAGTAAAGAGGAGTGACTTGATGCCTTGTACATAGTAAATTGTAAGAAATGTGTAGTTTTCACTCTATATTTTAATTTATATTGTAAACTGTATTTATAAGTAATCGGATATAGATAGCAACATAATAATGTTTGGTTAGGGAGTTAGGGGAGTGTATGGGCCGTGCCTGAGCCCGGCGTGGCGCGGGCGGCACTGTTAAGACAATTACTTTACGTGATTCTGTACATGTTGTTAGAGAGCTTGCAGCGTTCGAGTAGTGTAGGGCGTTACCAGCGCTGGACCAGCGCAGACTTACTCTACTTAAATTATTACCCTTTAGTTTTATTATTAAAACGAGTTCTTACATGCTTATGTCACGAAATTGGTACTTACGATCCGCACAAATATTATTTTAATTTTTTTTAGTTCGTTATTTATTTATTGTAAACAACATGTAGCTGATTTTTTGTTGTAAACAAAGCGAAGTTTACTTAAACCGATTTATTTTAAAATGTCAATATGGTATAGTAAAACAGGTGCCTTTAGAACTGGGTTCCCACGACATTAATTCACTTGATTGGTAAAAAGTTTTTGGTCGTTATCAAAAATATCAATAGAAAATGTTCAAAAATATCTTTACACATGAGTTGAACTATGTGATTTGTAAGGTATTAATATTATGTTAGCATGTTTGAGAACTTTTACTGTGATATATTTTTGATATCGACTGGACAATCACAGCTTATCGTTGTCGTGTGAGCCCGATCTTATTATTTTGTTCATCGCATTTTATTTTCTTTTTTTATTATTGTTGTAACAAATATCATTTGTATTGTTTTTATTTCTCTTATCACAAAGCATCTCGATCGAAACTCGCGTATTTGTACTTGATTTTGTTATTGTTTTAGTTCTAAATTTCACGTTATTAGTGATGTAATTACATTTCTTTTTTGTTTTGTTGCTTCTTTATTTTTAAGCCATTAGAAATTCTCGCTTTTGATTAGAAACAAATTTAAATTTTAATATAGCAATAATTCATTGCTTAGAAATTTCATTTGGAATGTTGAAATGCATTTGCAAGAATGCAAGTATGATGAATTATTTTCATGTGCCCTTTCCTTAGCGCACACATATGCCATGAATAAAAATGAAAAGTCGATTTCAAAATAATTTAAGAATATCCTAAACCGAAGCCAAAATCTACTGACATTTTTAAAATATAATTAATAGATCGATGAACAAGAAGCGCTGGTTGAAAGCGTTAGATGATTATTTAGGAAATTGTAAAAACTGTTTTCTTTTTATATTAGCATCTTGTGTTGATAGCATGTATAATTTGTTTTTTTATTCGCGTTAAGAATTATGTATAAATTTGTTTTCCTCTAATTTTATTATTTGTGTAACTATACCTTATGTTATTAAAGATAAACAATACATTAATTTTTATGTACGAATTATTTTTGTTTTGTTTCTTTTCCTTTATTATTTTCCTTTTATTTTGAGCACGGATAGTAACTGGAGGCTAGAATAGTCAATTTCGTGATTTTATATTGATATTTGAATGTCGTGAAAACAGTATTTACATCGTCGCCTTTTTATCTCGTACCGCTTAAGATATTAGTAGTAATGTAATTCAATTTGCCTTAGTCAATTTTGCTACCATAGAAATAACTGCCAGTTTTTTGGGTGGTGTGTGCAGAACTTATCAAACTGATTGATAAAAGTATCAAATTGAATTGAATCAATCTTGTAACGTTTCGTATAAGTTAACTACTATAGCGGGCACCACCCAAATAATTCCTAAGCAAAACGTACCGATCCATCAAAGGCCGCTATCGCACAAAAGCGCCTACCTTAGAGCCTGGTGTCTGGGTGCCATGTTTCTGAACTTAGAATGATTGATCTTGTCGGTAATTTTCCACTTTCTATGCCACTTCAAAAAACGTTAAATTACTAAAGCCAAAGTATACTCGATACTACTGGACACTAATCGCATGTCACATAAAGTTACTAAAGCATTGAGGAAGCAAAATAATGCGACAACAAATGAAACATTTACAGAATTTTGTGTGTAAAGGATGTTATTGCTTAATTAATACTGTTAAAATGGCTATGACCAATGCACATTGATTGTTTGCATGATGCTAAGTAAAGCAGATTGTTCTACAAAGGGATGACAATGACATGATGACCCATAAAAAAAATAACAGTGAATTCAGGTATATATTCATTAGTAAATTAAGGTGATGTGTGTGGTCTACGTCCTAGTAAACACACAGTTTAAACATTTTTTGCTGGAAAATATTTGAAAAATGCACGTTAATAATAAACTGCATTCGCTCAAAAATAGTTTTTAGAGTTTTTACCAAAAAACGATAAGATACAATCTCGAAAAAATATTTTTTTAGTTTATTAAAAAAATGAGTGAAAACTTACACTAGTACTAGACACTAGGATCTAAGATCAGGCCGCAGTGCACGGCCGCGCCGCGCGCCTGCGCACAGTACAAACGTCAAATCTGCGCACGCGCATAGCATAGCCTTATCACGTGTCTTCATTCGTCACCATATGAGCTCGGTACTGTCTCGAGTGAGAGTGGATTTAGAAGGGGAATTGTGCGATGGGTTGGTTAATTGTGTTGGAACATCATACAAGTCGAGTTAAACTGGTTAAAGGCAGCCACGTGTTCTGTGAACGTACAGACGATAGCACATCAAAGTACACTGCATCTTATGTAGTAATACTTAGTTGCTATTTTGCAACAGAATGTATGGTTTTATGTGCTATCGATTGTACAATGAAAGACGCGCAGTTGCTGGCATTTGATACTTTTCATCTACCGTTTTACCTATCTGACGGTAGGATACATTTTTTCACAGGCTTGTAATAGAATTAGATAGACCACACGGTACAAAATTTGACTTATGATAACTAATGCTTCAACCACACCAACGCATGCATATCGCCGTCGCCGCGCGATCAAAGGCCAATGACAGGTCGCTCGACCTATGACAGTTCACGCGACTTTTAGAGTATGCGCACACCGTTGATTTTTCGTCGGCCGATAGTTTAGTCGGGTAGTTGATCAGTATGGGCATGTATGGGAGTCGATTCGATTTGGCCGATTCTTCATACAATTTAAAATCGGGCACAACTATCGGCCAACTAAAAATCAACGGTGTGCGCCTACTCTTAATTTGATCGCGCCGGCGCCGATGGCGATCTGCACGCGTTGGTGAGTTTGAAGCTTTATGGCTATCATAATAAAGTCTATCAATTAAGAAATAAAGTATGCGGAATGAAATCAGTCGGATGCCTGAATAAGGATGGAAAGAATTAAGACAGAAGGAAAATACTGCCAAAAACAGTATCGAGTTCGTAAATCGGAAACACCAGATGCAACTTAATATCAATTAAAATATATTAGAACTTAGCTTAGTTGTCGTATGTTCGCTGCAAGCTCGCACCGGGCAATCTGCCAGCGTCGCTTCTGTATACGATAGGTAATGTGTTGCTGTAATATCATTTGCGGTACAGCGTAGCGGTAGTCCTCCAAAGCGACCTGTCTATAGTTGAGCGTCACTGTGATAGAATATGTACCTACTACAAGCAATAATGTTTTAACGAATCGCGTATTTAGCTTAATAAACAAATTCTTGAGCGTAAGGTCCATCGCGAATGGGAGAAACTGACTGGATTATGAACTTTTCCAATAACATAACAGTTTAAACAACGAGTAGAGATTCGAAAACTCCCCTAGGTGCGTATTACAGTACTTACAAAACTCAACTCTATTCAATTTCAAGCATAGATTAATGATTTTGATTGGTGGAATTTCGATATTTGCACCAATCACAGGACAGAATCTATGACTGACACTGAATCTAGTTTTTAGCGTTGTCTTGTAGTACTTACCATAGTATCATTCGCGGTGTACTTTACGGTCATGGACCCACATTACCAATTAGGATAGTCGAAACCAACAATATTAGCTTAGGAATAAATAAACAGTCAATAGTAGCTCGGAAAGGACCAACATATAACGTCAATATAAACTGATCGAAGAACTAGAGAGTAAGGAAAAAACCGGCCAAGTGCGAGTCGGGCTCGCGCACAAAGGGTTCCGTAGCAGCAACAGTTAAATCAACCTATCTCAAAAACTATAAGAGATACTTTGATCAAACCAAAAATCGTTGAAAGAGTTAATTAGCATGCATCACCTCTATTTTTTTTAGAATTTTATACCCCGTAGTTATAAAAATAGAGGGGGGGGGACATACTTTTTACGACTTTGAGAGCTGATATCTCAAAAACCGTTCACTTTAAGAAAAATGTTTTTTAGAAAACTTTATATCATTTTAAAAGACCTTTCCATTGATACCCCACACGGGTATGTACATCGAAAAAAAATTTTCATCCCTCAGTTACATGTATGGGGGGCCCCACCCCCAATTCTTTTTTTTACTATTTAGTGTCATAATTTTGTAGCGGTTCATACAACACATATTCCCATCAAATTTCATCACTGTAGTACTTATAGTTTCCGAGTAAATCGGCTGTGACAGACGGACAGACGGACAGACGGACAGACGGACAGACGGACAGACGGACAGACGGACAGACGGACAGACGGACAGACGGACATGACGAAACTATAAGGGTTCCGTTTTTGCCATTTTGGCTACGGAACCCTAATAAGAACTTACCGCCTATGTTAATTTATTGAGAATATAAGAGTATACACTCGTCATAATACGGTGGTGTTTATCTTTGTGTGCACCAAAATCAGAGAAGTTTAAAAGTGGAGAAAGTATGAAGTATTGCCATTTAAATTACTTCGATAAGTCAAGATGCAGTGTGCTTTAAAAACAGATCAAAACTATTTAACCGAGGCCTTATTATTTAGAGCAGTCGGCATCATATTAGCTTACAATAAAATGATAAATTTTCCCATTTGATTTTGAACTAAAGGCGAAATTCAAAATCCGTTGGGGTAATTGAATATTTTGTAATAAGTCAATGTGCTACCGACACCTTCAGTATTTAGTAATAATCAGTAAAGAGCATGTTATAACCAATTAAAGTTCGTTGTAAGTTTTATATACAACAGATAAATTATTTGCCAAGTTACGCTAGATACTGTTAATTTATTAGACAAATTTTGGTGTGTAGATTTAACTAGTTACATTAAGTATTACACTCAACTATAGACACGGTCGTGGCTTTGTTAATAGCTTTAAGTGAAACGAAACAGAAAATGCAATAAGCAATAAAATTTGCCATTTTGGTAAACAGGCTATAAACAAATATTATATTATACATTACTTAGAATAATAAGCTATATCGCTACTCACGGGCATAGGATACTAGTGGCTTAGCATTTTTATAATTCTTTTTTACATGTAACTCAAGGAAGTACCCATTTCATAAATAGTAAAGGGCCGTATGAATAATTCTAAATCTCTAACGCAATTCATATTCTAAAAGAATGTATCTAAAGTAAACCGTAATCTGATAGTCAATGTGTAGGTACGCATTATAATAAGTATTACTATTTTTGCAAATTTTTTAGTGGAGCGTATCGTTTAGGTGTGTTTGTATCGATGCTACTCATTATCGTCTCGTGGTCGGTACCTGATTACCTGCTTTTGTGAGTCCTGTAGTTGCTGAAAGTCATGAAAGAATCGGGCGCATTTTTCAACAACTACAGGATCGACACACGAAGCTGGGACATAGGATCATGTCGATTGTTTGTATCCACCGCCCTAATTTTGTTCAAACGACGAATAACTTTTAAAACCAGTGGTAAATACTTAGGACTCCTAAGTATATGACAGGTGACACTCCTAAGTTAGGAGTATCACCTGTCGTATATCCAAGCATTCATAGATGACTTTCAGTTTTGCTATTGTGTCGGTTTGGTTGTTTTCCACTGTTTTTAAAGAGTAATTCATCGTTTGGACGCGAATAGTGCGATGGACGCAAACTGGCGATATGACCCTACACATTTTGCGTAAGTAGTAAACGGCTAGCCATCAGCCTCCTTCGCGGCGTAGAACCCACATGCCAATCACAGCTGACGAACAAGGAGGGGAATTGAAAATATTTATTTAGATAAAGTTCAAAACGGAAATTTAAATTGTGCCTTAGTGATAAATCGTTTAGCCTCTCATTTCTTTCGGGATCACAACACCGAACGCGGTTCCGATAATATCAAGTCGATTTCTCCTTAGGATTGGAAGTATTACTCAGTATTTCAATTTCTAGCACTGTACACTTCTGCACTGGGTAAAGACTATACGATCGGTTAAGCGAAAACCCCCTCTCTGAGTTTTAGATGAACTTAAATAATGCAATAATGTTTAACAATATTTTGTTTTATTGGATGTTGTAATTGACTATATTTACATTATTATATAAATACGTAGAGCAGTATGTATATGTCGTAGCAATAAAATAAGTGTGGCAATAAGGTCTAGTGCATTTGCTTTTGTGTCTTTAACGATAATCGAACGTTGTATAGAGCCTGTCCTCACTACCCCTCTCGCTGTATACTGGCTTCACACAATCTACGTACAATAAGTTCAAATTCTTGACGTTATCAAAGTATATATTTTATAATAATGCGAGTAATTAGTTACGTAGATCGAGGTGTATTTATTACGTAGTACTTGTATGTTTCATTTCGCTATTGGCAACTGCGCGTTATAGTGCGTTATAACGTAGCAACTGCGCGTTATAGTGCGTTGTAACGTAGCAGTTGCACGTTATAGTGCGTTATAACGTAGCAACTGCACGTTATAGTCCGTTATAACGTGACAGTTGCCAATAACGGTAGCACTCTTTCTGAGCTTGGTATTTTGACACTTTCTTTGAATTTGCGTGTCGTATCACATGGTTAGCATAAGATAAAGTGCCAAGAGTCGCTAGTCCTTTCCTAACTGCAATTCCTTCTACTGTGTACTTCTGTCTTCGCGGACTACGGCCCTGCCCAGTCTTGCGTCTTGCTTAGCCAAATAACGTGTAAGCGTTGCAGGATATCTTTAAATATTATCTCATCGGCTTAATTGATAGTTACCTATAAATTACTTAAGTTAATTCGTCTTAATTTAACATGGCTATATTTACATTAATATATTTATTAATAATTAGCAATAAGCGTGGTCTTAATAAACTAACAATAATGTAATTTATTTATAATAACTCAATCAAACACAATTAATATCTCCATATTGTTTTCCATAAAATTAATAACTGATTTATTCATTGATAATAAAATTGATTGCCAGTCCATATTAAGTCTTCCTTTAAAATGTTCTACGACTAAATTAATACTATTTTAAAGAACAGACAAATAAGTTGGATTAAATTAATTTTATTGATATAAGTTATTGTAATAAAAGTGTTCGTTTACTTAACAAATGATACAAATAATAACAATAAGATTTATTTTTAAGGAAATTGATAAATTAATATTACTAACTTAGTTAACTTTTTTCTCTGTAAGATATTTAATATTTATTGTTATTGACTCCGTACGATTGATTTGCTAGTTGTTGTTAACTTGCAAAATTAAAATAAAATTGTTGAAGTGAAAATACACAAAAAATGGCAAACTTCCATACTCAACAAATATTTATTGTTATTGACTCCGTACGATTGATTTGCTAGTTGTTGTTAACTTGCAAAATTAAAATAAAATTGTTGAAGTGAAAATACACAAAAAATGGCAAACTTCCATACTCAACAAACTCTATTTAAGGACAACTCTCTCTTTTGTTCACATTTGTAAGTTGACTAAAGTTTCAACCACACCAACGCGTGCAGTTCGCCATCGGTGGCGCGATCTTAAGGAAATGACAGGTCGCGTGAACTGTCATGGGTCGCGCGACCTGTCATTGGCTTTACAAATGTAAACCGGTCCAAAAAGAAAGGGTAGTCTCATTTTTCCGTTCCGAACCAGTCTTCAGTTAATCTCCAAAATGATGCCAATAATTATCTCCATTTCAAACATAAATTAAAGGTATCCTGCAAGCGCAACAAAGTGAGAAATAGTGTAAACGAGAAACGCATAACGTTTAATATTAATAGCGGCTAATGTTACGATATTCTGTATTGTTTTGTAGTGGATGTTTTATTCTATACTAGCGTAAAGAAGACGTCAAGAGGAAGTGTGGGCGCATCGCAGCGCCTTAGCTCCACGCCGGCGTCAGTAGGCGTGTTAAACTAAGGACAAACAAATTATAGTATAAAATTGTTTACCAGACGCCCGGCGGGTGTTAGACGAAAAATATTATTTTTCTTAGATCACAATATATTGTAAAGGTAATATAGAGGCGGCGCGGGCGGGGAGCGACACAAGATCGTTATTTTTTTATGATGCGCCCGCGCCGCGCCGCCGCGTATTTGTTATGTTTAAGAGGAAATATCTATTGTCTATTCCAAGGGTTGAATAACTACCAACACTTTTTTATATTACAATAATTATAGAAATTATTATTGAACTCGTTGTTTTCTTTAACCTTCCTTTAATTTTCAAATGAACATTAATATTTTGATAGTTAGACATTATAATATGAATAAGTTATTACCTAAACAAGGTTTGGAAATCAATTAATTTTTTATCAATCTTAAGTTATATTTGAAGTGTAGGTATAAAGGAAAAAATATTTAAGAGACATTTTTACTTCTCAATTTTAAAAGAAAAGAAAAGAAAAGAAAGAGTAACATAGTTAAGCATTTATCAAACGCAGTTTATCTATTGCAGTGTGGATTTGTATTGTGTTATGTCAAGTGTGTACTTAACTGACAGTAAAAGACAAAATAAAAGGCACCTTTGATCAGGATCATTTATTAGTTTCTAGAGTGCTTCTTTTTCTTCTTCGCCTTGTTGTTGTGTGCGTCTATGAGGTCATCGATTTCTTTGCTGTCGTCGCCCAAACGCTTCTCGCCACTGGAAATAAGAAAGGAAATAAGTTACACAGGAGTTAAGGTAAATTTATTTATTTATTAGAAGATACACCAATAAAGTCACATACATAACTTAAAACTATAATTTTATTAATTACATCTAGCTGTACCATCGTCTATCTAAATAACATAACAGTGGAATATGCGATAAAACTGTACTTATGTACAGTTTTATCTTTATTTAGTTTTAGTAACTGTATTTATGTACTTATGTACAGTTTTATCGCATATTCCACTGTTATGTTATTTAGATAGACGATGGTACAGCTAGATGTAATTCCTAAGCAGTTTCTTAGGAAAATTGTCCCGAAAGTACCATATTTTATTTCAAATTCTACCAAGTAGTTAAATATTTCCAAAATTTTAAGCAATCCCCGGGACTAATCAACTTACCAGTCGTGTTTCATTAACGTTCATACAGTAGACCCTTGGGAGGTGGAATTTTACCACAATCGCACCTGGTGTTAAGTGAGATGCAGTCTAGGATGGTACACATCTGCCCTGAAGTGCCTATTCACTCTCGCCTTGAAAAGGCCCGGATTATAGTCTTCGGGCGGGGCACATAGCTCGAAGAGCTGATGGCCGCTGGGGCAGGAAATTTCTTGACTGGCGACCACGAGCTGGAAGACGTAGCGTGGGCAGGCCTCCCACTAGGTGGACCGACGATCTGGTGAAGGTCGCGGGAGGTACCTGGATGCAAGCGGCGCAGGACCGGTCTTTGTGGAAATCCTTGTGGGAGGCGTTTGTCCAGCAGTGGACGTCTTTCGGCTGAAACGAACGATAGTCATCGGGAAAGACAGCAGCAGGCAGCGAATTCCAGTCCCTCCCTAGCTGTTCGCAACGCTTTGACGTTTAGTCACTGTCATTCGATTCAACCAAACTTCAAAATATGTAATAGGTGCATACCGCGGAGACATAAAAACGAAATCGAAACAAAATCGGGTGAATAACACGTGCATACGAAAAGTGACTCCAGCGATCAAATCGCTTGCATGTTGAAGTTTTGTTACGTGAATTAGGCCACAGTTTCTGTAAAGACTATTAGAACTTGAAGCCTCACCTCTTGACAGAGACCAAGTGTTTCTGCTTAGATGCAGCAAGCGACTGCTGCCAGTCCACCTCGCTGCCCTTGATGCTATGATATATGTACTGAGCTATATCCTCGCCCATTAGATTGAATGAATCATCATGATTTTCCAAAATATTCTTTCTAAAGTCTGACACTAGTTTTGTTGCTACAGCCCTGAGTCGGAATCCATTTTCAATTGAGCAATATAGTACCTAGGATAGCTAGCTTGCGTCAATAGTTAAGACTATTTTTTTTATCCACAACGAGGAAGCTCTTGGCCTGTATCTCACCTGATTTGTATATTTTAAAGACTGTAATAAACCCTTGAAAAGAAAGCTGACAATGCACAGGCCTTTTTATTGTCCCGAAGCAGTGGTAGGGTTAATACTGGGACGTGTAAAAGTGCTTTTTAAAAGCCTACTTGCAAAAAAAAAATACTTTTGCCTTACCTCTTGACGGAGACCAAGTGTTTCTGCTTGGATGCAGCAAGCGACTGCTGCCAGTCCACCTCGCTGCCCTTGATGCGGTACTGCGCCAGGTCCTCGCCCATCAGGCGGGACAGCTCCTTGCGTTGCTTGCGCTCCAGTTCCTGGAAAAATTTGGTTTATTTACAATTATTAATTTGAAGACATAAAGGGAAATACTGGCCATTTTTTCTTTAATAGATTTTTTGTAATCTATGGTCACAAAAATACTTGTTCATCATTTATAAGATCATACACAAAGACTTATTAACATAAATAATGAAGCAGAAAGAATATTTAGTGACAACCCTCTTATTTCCTCTGAATCACAAGGGCAGCATTTCATTGGTTTCTCTTAAACCATTTGTGTATGTTTGTCAACTACATTCACAAGCTTTGAGGCTTCTCATTAATCGACTAAATTATTTTTTTATAGTCATCAACATAATTGGCAATATCTCATTTCAGCATATAATTTCTAGTAGTGCACATAAATAAAAAAAGCAATTCTTTACTCGTACTCAGATTTTTTCGATGTGCATTCTAATCATTATTCTAGTCACTGCTTTCTCTGTATTAATTTTTTTAGCATAATACATACCAGAGACTTTTCCACTAAAATATAGTGTACAGTTTGGAAGTCAATAAAGTAACTAGGGTATTTTTACTAACTAGGTATTTTAATAAAAACTACATACTCAATACACTAACCAATAAAACTACTGAGCTAAAACATCAAAGTTTATTACGTTTCCACAACACAAATCCAGCGTACGCTAGCAAGCATCCGAGCATTACCTTAGCAGCCTTCGACAGTTCGTCTTGCAGGCTCTGCTTCACCGGCCCGTCGGTTTGGGCGTCCTCGGCGCTCTTGTCGTCTATGCCTGAAATTAAATTTAATGTTTCAATACAATTTTCAATAATATTTTTTCACTTATGAATATCAAAAAATAGCCTTTAGGGTGCCTCTGACTAAGATATAAAAAATCCACCAATAGAATTTCTTAAAATCTCCATTCTTCTTCAGTGGACAGGGAGTTACGAATTTATTTTAATTTTTTTTTATCCACAACGAGGAAGCTCTTGGCCTGTATCTCACCTGATTGGAAGTGACAATCAGGCCGAAGGTGGAAGCGAGCTTCACCCGGAATCCTCAACCACGGAGGAACTGGCTATCTTACCTCTAACTGCCGGAACACAACAATGCTGTTAACATTGTTGTTATGGCGACAGACTTAGGTAAGATGGTGGTAGCTAGCCAGGCGGACTTAGAACCAACCAAACCGAACAGAAAATTCTGCCCCCACTGGGAATCGAACCCGGGACCTCTGCGTTTGAAGCAGGTGGTCTTACCACTAGACCACAGAGGCGGTTGAAAATCAGTAAAAAAAGAAATATTTAAGTATGTTTACTTTATATCCGTAGTCTAGTGCCCATAGTACAAGCTTTGTTTAGTTTGGGACTAGAAGCGTAGTGTAAAAATGTCCAAGGATATTTTTTTATTTATTTAAAAATTTTAAATCGGGAAACGGAGCGAGGACGCTTGCCGTGGAAGCGGGCCTAACGCCTCATATAGAAAAACAAAGTACGCAACTCCTCTCCGCGTACTTTCTCCGCTACATAGCTCCGCGTTTATAAACAGACATAGTCCGCAACTCTGCTCCGCGTTGATCCTCTTAGCTCCGTTAGGCAGCCTTAATTGCTTCTTCTTTACAAGTTTTCTTATCTTTTTATCCTATTGCTGAAAAGAAATGTCGAAACGAACCTATTTCTTTAGCCACAGTGTCTTCTAGCACAGCGTTGATGGCGGCGTTAATCTTCTTGCAGGCCTCGTAGAACTTGGCCAGGATCTGAGACCCGGGTAAGCCGAGCTCGCCCGCTATGTCGTCCACGTCCTTCATTTGGAAGCCCATGGCTATGAGGATCACCTGTTAAATGAATAAGTAAATACACAAATGCGCTGTAGTACATAGCTAAACTAAAAGCCAAAGTTTTCAAAAAGTCGTTCGTTCGTTTCAATTAAATGCGGACGGCATTTGATTGCTGTACAAATTGCCTTCTCTACGGATTTCCACAACGACCGGTCTTGCACTGTTCGCATCTAGTGCGTCAAAAAAAAACTATGAAGATTTTAGTTCTTGAAAGAAGCCGCTAGGGGCGCTGTACATCTGCCATATAGTTTAATGTAATTTTTTTCGATCGCTAGAAAGCGTATCTAACGTAAACTCAAGCATAAATATCGTTGGTACACCGAGTGGAAGAAGCCTGCCTGTCAACTTTTTCCTGTCCGTGGTCGCTACTCGAAAACATTTTGAAAATTGTTTCTAAGAAAAAAAAGCAATTTCCACAGCAATATTAAGGTGACATGTCAAATAATGGTGTCACGACAAAACAACTGATGTTAAAATACGTCACTAAAGCCAAGTTTTTGACGCTAGTTTGCGACGTACTTTGTGTTTATTAATGTCAGCAGTTCTCACTAACGCCCTCAAAAATAGAACTGTCATCACCTGTTGGACCGCGTCCAGCTTGACACTGGCCTTGCAGTGGAACACCAGCTCCGCTACGGGCTGTAACAAGTCGCAGACGAGGCGGTAGTCTACCTACTGGCTTATCCTCTACTTGGCAAGCGTTAAGAAGGATATAAAGACTTGGGAATAGAACTATCACCTGTTGTACTGCGTCCATCTTGACATTGGCCATTCAGTGGAACACCAGCGTCTCTTTACTGGCTTATTCTCTGCTTGGCGAGCATTGAGAAGGATACACTCAAGAATAGAACTATTACCTGTTGGACCGCGTCCAGCTTGATATTGGCCTTGCAGTGGAACACCAGCTCGGCTACTGGCTGTAACAAGTCGCTGACGAGGCGGTAGTCTCTTTGCTAACTTATTTTCTGCTTGGTGAGCGCTGAGAAGAAAATAAAGACTCAAGAATAGAACTATTACCTGTTGGACCGCGTCCAGCTTGACATTGGCCTTGCAGTGGAACACCAGCTCCGCTACGGGTTGCAACAAGTCGCTGACGAGGCGGTAGTCTACCTACTGGTTTATCCTCTACTTGGCAAGCGTTAAGAAGGATATAAAGACTTGGGAATAGAACTATCACCTGTTGGACCGCGTCCAGCTTGACATTGGCCTTGCAGTGGAACACCAGCTCGGCTACCGGCTGCAACAAGTCGCTGACGAGGCGGTAGTCTACCTACTGGTTTATCCTGTACTTGGCGAGTGCTGAGAAGGATATAAAGACTCGAGAGTGGAATTGTCACCTGTTGGACCGCGTCCAGTTTGATATTAGCCATTCAGTGGAACACCAGCGTCTCTTTACTGGCTTATTCTCTGTCTGGTGAGCGCAGAGGTTTTACGGACTTAAGCCCAGACCACCGAGTTTTAGTCGGCCGATAGTTGGCTCGGGCTCACGCACATATTACACCGATTTGGTATCGGTAGATTCTTTATACAAATTAGAATCGGGTCCAACTATCGGCCAACTATAAGTTGGTGGTCTGCGCCTAGGCTAAGAGTGGAACTACATATTACCTGTTGGACCGCGTCCAGCTTGACATTAGCCTTGCAGTGGAACACCAGCTCGGCTACCGGCTGCAACAAGTCGCTGACGAGGCGGTAGTCTACCTAATGGTTTATCCTCTACTTGGCAAGCGTTAAGAAGGATATAAAGACTTGGGAATAGAACTATTACCTGTTGTACTGCATCCAGCTTGACATTGGCCATTCAGTGGAACACCAGCGTCTCTTTACTGGCTTATTCTATGCTTGACGAGCGCTGAGAAGGATATAAAGACTCGAGAATGGAATTGTCACCTGTTGGACCGCGTCCAGCTTGACATTGGCCTTGCAGTGGAACACCAGCTCGGCTACTGGTTGCAACAAGTCGCAGACGAGGCGGTAGTCGGCCTGCTGGCGGCAGTAGGCCTCCAGGCGGCCCAGGTCGTGCCCTGAGAGGTACTGGGCTATCCGCTGCTTGGTGATCACTGGGAACAAATATGTGATTGGTTTGGAAGGATGATGGTATATCGAGTTAAACACTGGGGCGTGTTAGTTGAAATAGGTGGTATTTTGCGAAAAAAATATGTGGTTTGACGATGATTTAACTTAACCGCCTCTGTGGTCTAGTGGTAAGACCACCTGCTTCAGACGCAGAGGTCCCGGGTTCGATTCCCAGTGGGGGCAGATTTTTCTGTTCGGTTTGGTTTGTGGTAGGGCTTGTTCTAAGTCCGCCTGGCTAGCTACCAGCTTACCTAAGTCTGTCGCCATAACCACAATGTTAACAACATTGTTGTGATCCGGCAGTTAGAGGTAAGATAGCCAGTTCCTCCGTTGTTGAGGATTCCGGGTGAAGCTCGCTTCTACCTTCGGCCTGATCATCACTTACCATCAGGTGAGATATAGGCCAAGAGCTTCCTCGTTGTGGATAAAAAAAAAATGAATTTTGGTTTGTTTGCCTCCCCCAAGATTTTCTACTATGAACGGTCCAGATGAGGCGTATCGTAATAGGCGACAAACTCCTGTAGCACCGGACGGGCAGTAGCGTATGCGTGCGAAATCAAATAAAAAACTGCGATCGCCAACCCGCCTGCCAAGCGAGCACAGTCGTCAAATACACGTCCGAGGTTTTTTGCGCGTCGGTGTTGGTACTAACTATTGCATTTGTGTCGCATGTGATTTGTGGCGGGCATTTTGCATTACTATAACACGCAGATGTTCCACGCTCGGGTAATGTGGCGTCACTAAGCGGAAATCTTAAGCTAAGTAATTAATTTATCATAGCTAAGTAATTTTATCTATTTTAATAAAAATAGATAAAATTACTTAGCTATGATAAATAAACCAGATCGGTTATTACCAATCTGGTTTATCAACAGCTACGTTGTCGTTAACCATTGTAGTCAGTCAGGCTAGTAGGCGGGCCAGCCGGCGCCGTTAAGTCTCTAAATTGGGATTAAAAGGTTATTTATGAATAAACGACAATGTTAACCAACCTGGTCTGTCCACAGCCACATTATCATTAACCATCGTAGTCAAAGCTAGCGCCGCCGGTAATTTCCTTAGAGACCGGGCCAGTAGGCGTGCGAGGCGGCGGCGAAAGTCGGCGCTGTAGGCGGCGAGCCAAGCGCCGAGCCCGAGCGCTCGCAGCATGATGCACGAATGCTCGCCGGTCAGCTCGTTGGCTTTTTGACTGTGGATTGAAATGTTTTTCTTTGATTGATTCTGATTCTTTTGAAAAGGTATTATTATCTTCTCTTTGGTCTTTGATACAATAAACGTTCCTGTTGTGTTACCACAGGGGTCACTTAAAAATTAGGGATTGATGGTGAAAACGGGCATAAGACTTTTATTTCGCTTTTGAAATATTAAAGATCATCCCAAAAGTTTCATAAGTCTCAATATTTTTAAAGGAAATAAAAAAAAAACAGTTTTTTATTTCAAATATCTCGCTTCATATGAAACTCCTCGCTAATACAAAATTAGCATAAGACCAATGACCTCCAAATGTAGCAGGAAGGCGCTGGATGTAGGCTGCCATTATGAAAATCATTGGACGAGGCCTGTGTTCAGCAGTGTACGAAATGATGACGATAATATGATAATTTACACCTAAAACAATTTATTATGCGATTTTTGAGAGCGCAGCGCTCAGAAATGCAATTAAAATGATTTCAAAAGACAGTTAACTTTTCCTTATTAAACTCACCTAAGATAAACAGGCACATATTTCTGCGACTTCCAGAACTTGATCAGTTCCTCAGTCAGACCAAAACTAGTTCCAAGGTAGTCTAGCTCTTCTGCTCTGACCTCTGACAACCGCTTCAGTAGTGTCGGTGGCTTGGCTCTGAAATAAAAAACCATAGGGTCAGAAAGTCAGAAAACCTATCTGAAAATTTCGTTTGAGTTTCACCTCCGTGTATGTATTGTGATTAGAATTCGTATAAACATAAATTTTTAACTAACTTTGTTTGCATCGACCACAAAAAAAACAATTACTACTATAGTCTTAATTATATTGCTGTCGCGACTGTGCGACCGGCGGCCGCAGTGAGTGTGCGAGCGCGACAGCAACATAATTACGCGCGAGCGATAAGGATGGGTAGCTTGGGGTCATTGGACAAAATTCTACGTGCTCACAGACCGGGCTTTAGTTTGTAAAATAAAAAAATAAAAGTTTATTTAACAACTTTAACATTTTACATTGCATTGTTGTACACATAATTTTCATAATAATTTAAATTTTAATATGTATGTTTTATCGTATATTAAGTCGATTGATTTTTGTTTTGACTTCTTGTAATGCAAGTACCTGGATGCAGGCAGCGCAGGACTGGTTGTTATGGAAATCCTTGGGGGAGCCTTTGTCCAGTAGTGGACGTCATTTTGCTGAAACGTATGAACGAAGTGTCTATCTAATTGAAAAAGAGGGTGGCAAAGGTGGCTTACGCCCGTGTTCACCTTCAATCCCTAATTTTTAAGTGACCCCTAAGCTATGGTAACACATAACAGGAATTTTGTTTTCAAAGGGGTCACTGAAAATGGGCATTAGTTTTTTTCAGCATTTCTTCTCAGTATCAACCCATATGTTGTCCCGAAAAGGTAGTAGGCTATAGCGCCTTGGAAAGGGCATAAGTAGGGGAGACCTGTACAAAACCGTATACCGGGGTAAAACCGTACTGTATAGATTTCTCCGTTATTATTTAAAAGCGTCGACTACATATAGCATCCCAAAATCTACTTTGCAGGACCGCGTAAATAAGTTCAGGTCATCTGGTGAAAATCTTTCTACAAACAAAGGATTAGGGCGTTTCAAAACCCGTATTTTCATCATCTGAGGATATCGTATATATGTATACGGTTTTGTCCAGTCCCGGGTCAAAACCGGAAATACTAGAGGTTTTGTTTTTGTTTAAAAAATAATATTTCTGTTAAATTTAAGTGTTATTTCATTGTTGATTTTTCTAGCTAATGAGAACCTTTAATAAAGAAGTAAATTACAAATACGTAGTTTTCTTTGTTTCTATTCTATGGGTATTTATTCTTAGCTATACGGCTTTACCCCGGTCTCCCCTACTGAATTATACTATAGCTTTGACTTTGACTATTATAACTAGAGGATTCGATCCCGGGATTCTGGATCCCGAGATCCCAGACGATATTTAGTCCCGAAAATTTCGGGACTGAATTTGACTAATCCCGGGTTTTACGGGATTGAATACAAAATAATAAATAAATCCCCGGATCGCCTATACAGGTTGGAAACGTTAAGTGATCTCACTCAATTATTTCTAAACTATACAAGATATCAAAAAACTGATTACTGATCCTGAAAGTGCTTCACTAGCTCTATCCAACGGTACCAATAATAAGTTACAGAATTAACTCGATATCTTGTATAGTTTAGAAATAATCGAATGAGATCACTTATTGTTTCCACCCCGTATACAATCTCGTAATCCCGGGATTGGAAAAAAGGTCCGGGATCGAGTAACTCGTTACCTGGGCACGATGGTTTCTGTGTGTAATGTATCATCAGGCCGGCAAGCTTGATCTTCATCGTCGGACGCAGGCTCATCAAGGCACGGGATGTCTCCGCTATAGTATGAAGCTAATTGTTGCAGCGCGCGTTTACCGTAGCCCATCTGTTTGTAAAGGAGTCTTTTAGGTAAACTTTATGTTAGCGTGAAATTTTTATTTATTTATTTAATTTTTATTTTTTATTTTATTTGCTTAACAATGTTTCAACAGCATTAAATTGTACATAAATGTGCAGGAAGATACAACTTGAACATAAGCCAATTAAAGAAACACATTCTATTACTAAAACATTTTTAAATAAGTTAACGTGGGTAGTTAGGTGAACACTAAAACAATTCAAAACTAAGTAAGCAAATTACATGTGAACTTGGTGTGAAATTCCGAGTCACTAATCAAATAATAATTATGTATTTACATAAACTTTATAAATGTGAAAAGAAATATTATAAATAAAATTTGACTAGATTAGATTAAAGTGAATTAAATTGTGAACTTGTGAACTCCGTCAGTTTATAATATAACGCGTGAGATTGTAAACTAATAGTGGGTTAGATTATTTATTTTTCTCTAATGTAATATACATAAGATTATAATCTGACGTAATTCACAATTTTACGGTGACATTTTACAAGACGTGTATTTGAAACACAAAAATACAATGCATAGGCACAAAGTAATAACACAATTAGATTTTTTAAGTTATTTAAAATTTAGTTTGAGATGCGACCGTATTTTGTAAAGGCATAATTTTTTTTTGGCTCGTGAAACAGTTTTACTATAGGAGCGATACGGGAGGGGTGACATTGACATATTATGACGTGATACAGTCTCGCTGACGTTTGGTTGACGTTACAAAAACACCCTGCTGTGCCGCTCCCACACCACTAACAGAGTTTAGCTAGACCTAGTTAGGGAGTCAAGGAATCAAATAATTAGTGAAAAATGATTGTTTAATAAGTATTCTCAACGAACTCACTCTCTGATAAGACGGATGCGTGGCTATCCTCACTATCCTGGCTCCGGATAGCTTAGGGAAATCTTTGTCTCCGAACTGCTCACAGATGTTCCATGGAATCAAGTCACCAGCCGCCTTGCGACCGCGACCGAGGCTGTCTTTAACCGACCTGGTGGAATAAAGTAGAGTTAGTAATTAATTTTAGGCACGTGTGATTTGTCGCCGACTTTTTTGTCACCTCCATATGTCAATACGGACGGTACAAAAAAAATCCTGTCACTGTGACGTCGCTACGTGTGCGCTCTCCATACATCTCCATGGACTTGGTATAGTGACGAAACAGTTAAGGCAACAAAAATCACCCGTGCGTGCGAGCCCTTTGGAGTCTAATTTGAAATGAGGAGATCCGTAGGAGAGCCAAAGTAAATGACATGCCCAACAGAATTGTCAAATTAAAGAGAAAGTGGACGACGCACATAGCTCTTAGAAGTTCAGATTGTGGTCACTACTGGAGAACTTTTCTAGAGCTGAAAAGTTCTTGAATGGTGACCACGGACCGAAAAACATAATGAAGGCTTCCCACAAGTCGCTGGAAGCGAGCAGCGCAGGACCGTTCTTTGTTGAAATCTTTGAAATCCTTGGCCTATTAAACATAAGTCTCCTTCGGTCATTTCCAGATTGGATATACATAGTACAGTCGCGGAATGAAAAGGTTCGTCACCTTAGTGTCGGTTTTCGCTTGCACTAGGTACTGTAAAACCTGCCAACATAACCGTGCAAGAAACAGTGCTGCTAACATTTAAATAAATATGACGTTTGCTAACGAATAAGGTTTTGCTTGTTTATTTTTCTATCCCATCAGTGCAATGTTACAAAATGTAGTGTTTTTTATTTAATAGATAATGGCAGGTTGAACCAACAAGAAGGTTTTAGTTTATCAATCATAATAATCTTCTTGACAAGTTGAATCGTCAAACAAGTTTGATCTGAATAATTTTGAACTTTACTGGCGAACAGTTAAAGATTATTTTCTCTAACTCGAGATTATTCTGTAACATAGTAAATCAGTTTCAAAAGGTAATATGTGCTCGCGATTCGTTGAAGGAATCAATTTGAAAACTGACGAACCTTTTCATTCCGTGACTGTACATACAGTTGGTTCATAATATTGCTAGTTTTGCCTGCTGCTGGATGTCGCTTGGACTGTTCTGGAATGTGGACTCACTTCTCGGATATGCTTCCTTCAAGGCACAGCTGTATCACGCAGAGCACTTCTAGCATGGAGGTGGCATTGGGCGGCGTGGGCGCCAGTAGCACGAACAGGCAGTGGGCCGGCGCGTCCGCTAGTAGCTGGATGTCGCTTGGACTGTTCTGGAAAGTGGACTCACTTCTCGGATATGCTTCCCTCGAGGCACAGCTGTATCACGCACAGCACCTCTGGCATGGATGTCGCTTGGACTGTTCTGGAAAGTGGACTCACTTCTCGGATATGCTTCCCTCGAGGCACAGCTGTATCACGCACAGCACCTCTGGCATGGATGTCGCTTGGACTGTTCTGGAATGTGGACTCACTTCTCGGATATGCTTCCCTCGAGGCACAGCTGTATCACGCACAGCACCTCTGGCATGGATGTCGCTTGGACTGTTCTGGAATGTGGACTCACTTCTCGGATATGCTTCCCTCGAGGCACAGCTGTATCACGCACAGCACCTCTGGCATGGATGTCGCTTGGACTGTTCTGGAATGTGGACTCACTTCTCGGATATGCTTCCCTCGAGGCACAGCTGTATCACGCACAGCACTTCTGGCATGGATGTCGCTTGGACTGTTCTGGAATGTGGACTCACTTCTCGGATATGCTTCCCTCGAGGCACAGCTGTATCACGCACAGCACCTCTGGCATGGATGTCGCTTGGACTGTTCTGGAATGTGGACTCACTTCTCGGATATGCTTCCCTCGAGGCACAGCTGTATCACGCACAGCACTTCTGGCATGGAGGTCGCGTTGGGCGGCGTGGGCGCCAGTAGCACGAACAGGCAGTGGGCCGGCGCGTCCGCTAGTAATTGGATGTCGTTTGGACTGTTCTGGAATTAAAAATTATTCTGGAATTAATTATAATAATCTGTATTGCCGCAAAAAAAATGCCAAGTGCACATGCTACAAATTCTGCACTATAAAGTGGCAGTTATGTATCGCAGTGATTGGGTTGAGTGAACATTATTAATAATAATATTAACAAATCAATAAATTACTGCGGGACGGAGCGTACTTATAAAAAACACATCCACTGTGGACCTTATTTTTTAAAGTCAAAAATTAACCTTATTATGACTGGGGGTCAGAGCCAAAAGACGTCCACTGCTGGACAAAGGCCTCCCCCAAGGTTTTCCACAATGAACGGTCCTGCGCTGCCCGCATCCAGGCTCTTCCCGTGACCTTTACCAGATCATCGGTACACCTAGTAGGAGGCCTGCCCACGCTACGTGTTCCAGCCCGTACGCCACTCGAGAACTTCTCTACCCCAACGGCCATGCATAAAAAAACGGATGGTTCTTATACAAACCTTATAATGACTGGCCACGTATATAGCGACTAATCTATGCAGGAACGCCTCTGCAGCGCGATGATAGCAGAACAGTGCGTCTCTATTAACTCAATAAGAGTTCACAAAGGGCTAAATGGAAAGGTTACATTAAAATAGCTTGTCTATATTCTTATACAAACCTTATAATGACTGGCACGTATATAGCGACTAATCTATGTAGGAACGCTTCGGCAGCGCGATGGTAGCAGAACAGTGCGTCGCTATCGACCAAGTAGATTTTGCAAAAGCCCTAACCTTTTAGGAAGCCACTAAATGGTAAGGTTACATGAAAAAGACTTGTCTAACTGTGGTAAACACTACATAGTATAAAACAAAATCGCTTGCCGCTGATGTATGCTTACATCCTTAGAACTACGCAACGTATTTTGATGCGGTTTTTTAATAGATAGAGTGACTTAAGAGAAAGATTTATAGGTATAAAACATGCATATTATAGAAAAGCCGGGAAATTCCATTGCAACCGTGTGAAGCCGGGGCGGGCTGCTAGTATATATTATACAAACCTTATAATGACTGGCCACGTATATAGCGACTGATCTATGCAGGAACGCCTCCGCAGCGCGATGGTAGCAGAACAGAGCATCTCTGTTGACTCAATAGAGTTCACAAAGGGCTAAATGGAAAGGTTACATTAAAATAGCTTGTCTATGTTCTTAAACAAACCTTATAGTGACTGGCCACGTATATAGCAACTAATCTATGCAGGAACGCCTCCGCACCGCGATGGTAGCAGAACAGTGCGTCTCTGTTGACCCAGTAGATTTTACAAAAGCCTCAACCTTTTACGAAGCCACTAAATGGCAAGGTTACAATATGAAGAACACTTTTCTAACTGTGGTAAATGACTACATAGTATAAAACAAAGTCGCTTGCCGCTGTCTGTCCCTATGTGTGGTTCTTTCTTTTGAACTACGCAACGTATTTTGAAGCGGTTTTTTTAATAGATAGATTGACTCAAGAGAAAGGTTTATAGGTATAAAACATGCATATTACAGAAGAGAAAAGCCGGGAAATTCCATTGAAACCGTGTGAAGCCCGGGCGGGCTGCTAGTATATATTATACAAACCTTATAGTGACTGGCCACGTATATAGCGACTAATCTATGCAGGAACGCCTCCGCAGCGCGATGAGAACAGAACAACGCGTCTCCATTGACCCACCAGATTTCACAAAGGGCTGGGGAGTAGAGCCACTAAATGGCAAGGTTACAAGAAAAAGACTTGCCTAACAATGTTCTTATACAAACCTTATAATGACTGGCCACGTATATAGCGACTAATCTATGCAGGAACGCCTCGGCAGCGCGATGGTAGCAGAACAGTGCGTCTCTGTTGACTCAATAAGAGTTCACAAAGGGCTAAATGGAAAGGTTACATTAAAATAGCTTGTCTATATTCTTATACAAACCTTATAATGACTGGCCACGTATATAGCAACTAATCTATGCAGGAACGCCTCGGCAGCGCGATGGTAGCAGAACAGTGCGTCTCTGTTGACCCAGTAGATTTTGCAAAAGCCCTAACCTTTTAGGAAGCCACTAAATGGTAAGGTTACATGAAAAAGACTTGTCTAACTGTGGTAAACACTACATAGTATAAAACAAAATCGCTTGCCGCTGATGTATGCTTACATCCTTAGAACTACGCAACGTATTTTCATGCGGTTTTTTAATAGATAGATTGACTCAAGAGAAAGGTTTATAGGTATAAAACATGCATATTACAGAAGAGAAAAGCCGGGAAATTCCATTGAAACCGTGTGAAGCCGGGGCGGGCCGTTAGTATATATTATACAAACCTTATAGTGACTGGCCACGTATATAGCGACTAATCTATGCAGGAACGCCTCGGCAGCGCGATGGTAACAGAACAGAGCATCTCTGTTGACTCTGTACAATTCGCAGGCGGCCGGGGGCGGAGCACCCACGCCTATAGACGGCGCCGGAGCCTCCAGACATAAGAGAGAGTTTAGCCAGGATTCCACCGGGTCACCGGCACGGTATCTGATCGGCTCTTCTAGTTTGATCTGGGGGAAATGGAAATTTGTTAATTTAAGATGTATAAATTATTGTAGGAAATCATTGGGGGAGGCCTATGTTCAGCAGTGGAAAGTGGCTGAAATAATACAGGTATTTTTATGAGACAGGAGGCAAACGAGCAGACGGATCCCTTATCGGTGGAAACGATAAGTGATCTCATTTGATTTATTTCTATGCCATGTGGTACTATAATACCATACATTTATGTATGGCGGTTGGAAATATTGAATTTTCGGATAGATCCAGTTAACTCTGTAACCTATTTATTAATTACGTTTGACAGAGCTCGTGAAGCACTTTTAGGAGCAGTAAACAGTTTTTAGATATCTTGTATAGTTTAGAAATAATCGAGTGAGATCACTTATCATTTCCAGCCTGTATACACGTCAGTTTACGCATATTATTGTAAAGTTTATTACAATATTTAAAAATATACTAACAGTGTTTTGACTAGCCTCAAAAATAAGTAAGCTAAAAAAAACATACATATTTTAAAATCAAAATTAACAGTTTAAAATTATTCCAAATATTTATTTTAATTTTACAATAACTATAAAGTAAAATAAATCTTTAAACGGAAATTGAAATATTTGTACGACGCTAGCGCCGCCATCTTTAAATGGGGAGAAGAAACTTGTCAGTCTGTATCATGCTCTTGAACTGTGCAGTCGTGCGTGAAAGTGTGTGAAGACGGAAAATAAAGAGTGTTATCAACAAGTTGGTGTAAATTATTCATCTGAAGCAGCATTTTCTTACATTATCAACAAACTCTCGAAGTGCTGGTAGGGTCCAAAAGATCGGGAGACATTAATAATATGTAAGTGCCCCTTAAAGGCCTTTTTAAAGTTATTTTTGACGATCATAAGTGACAAAATACTGGTCAAAATTGAATAAATATTTTTGATTTATGATGACACGTAATGGGGGCGGTGCGTTGTGTTTGCTCTGCAGCTGTGCGAACAGTTTGAGCGATAGCGCGCGGCCCGTGCCCTCGTATCCTGATACTGTTGAAGATAGAAGCACCAGCGGGCTGGAGTGACGTCAGCAGCGAGTTGGTGTGACGTCAGCAGCGAGTTGGTGTGACGTCAGCTACACTCACCGGGGGCGGGGCGTTGTGTTTGTTTTGCAGCTGTGCGAACAGTTTGAGCGATAGCGCGCGGCCCGTGCCCTCGTATCCTGATACTGTTGAAGATAGAAGCACCAGCGGGCTAGTGTGACGTCAGCATCGAGATAGTGTTACGTCAGCAGCCCTTGTGACGTCATCAACACTCACCGGGGGCGGAGCGTTGTGTTTGTTCTGCAGCTGTGCGAACAACTAGAGCGATAGCGCGCGGCCCGTGCCTTCGTATCCTGACACTGTAGAAGACAGGAGCGCTAGTGGGCTGGTGTCACGTCGGCAGCGAGCTGGTGTGACGTCAGCAGTGAGCCGTGTGACGTCAGCAACACTTCTGATACTCACCGGGGGCGGGGCGTTGTGTTTGTTCTGCAGCTGTGCGAACAACTTGAGCGATAGCGCGCGGCCCGTGCCTTCATATCCTGACACTGTAGAAGATAGAAGCACCAGCGGGCTGGTGTGACGTCAGCAGCTTGTTGTTGTGACGCCAGGAGCGAGTTGGTGTGACGTCAGCAGCACTCACCGGGGGCGGGGCGTTGTGTTTGTTCTGCAGCTGTGCGAACAGTTTGAGCGATAGCGCGCGGCCTGTGCCGTTGAAGATAGAAGGGCAAGCGGGCTAGTGTGACGTCAGCAGCGAGTTGGTGTGAAGTCAGCAGCGAGTTGGTGTGACGTCAGCAACACTCACCGGGGGCGGAGCGTTATGTTTGTTCTGCAGCTGTGCGAACAACTTAAGAGACAGTGCGCGGCCCGTGCCTTCGTATCCTGACACTGTTGAAGATAGAAGCGCAAGCGGGCTAGTGTGACGTCAGCATCGAGCTGGTGTGACGTCAGCAGTGAGCCGTGTGACGTCATCATCACTTCTGGTACTCACCGGAGGCGGGTCGTGTTGTTGTTCTGCAGCTGTGCGAATAACTTGAGCGATAGCGCAGGCTGATGGGACGTCAGCAGTGAGCTGGTGTGACGTCAGCACTGAGCCGTGTGACGTCAGCAACACTTCTGGTACTCACCGGGGGCGGGGCGTTGTGTTTGTTCTGCAGCTGTGCGAACAACTTAAGAGACAGTGCGCGGCCCGTGCCTTCGTATCCTGACACTGTAGAAGATAGAAGCGCTAGTGGCGCCTTCTGTGCGGCGGCTGATACGTGCGCTAAAGGAATGGCGGCCGCTTCGTCTACTAGCACTAAGTCTGCCGCCGCCAGTAACGAGTGGTCGTCTGGTGTGATGTACTGGAATTGAGGTAAGATAAAATATTTATTGGACTTTATACTTATACCCACAACTGATATGCAAAATTGTATGTTCTTATTGCCCTCACAATACCTCTGACCCGAACCTCTGGTATAGTAGTCTATTCGACATTCAACGACAGTGGGTTCGCGACAAGATTTACGTAATATTGGCAGCTTGGAATTTGGTTAAAATTTTCTAAAATTGACTCCATTTGCGACAAGAAACACCCACACAAGAACTCAAGAACCACTTTGATATTGTAAAGACATTTATTTGGTACCTTCTGTTTCCTTCGGGGGGAGTTTTAATTAGCTAGTTAAGGGGTTCGCTGTCACCTGGAAACTTTAACAGGGGTTCGTGGAGCCGAATGTTTGAGAAACCCTGAATGCTTAGACGTTGCAGCTCATTTACATAGTCAGCCAATAATATCACGATGATTCAATAGGCTTTTTATATTTTTTAAATTCTCTTGAAATTCGACTATATGGCAATGTTACATAGCTTTGTAAATATCTCTTAACAATGTGATGTAAAGGTCAATATTGCTTATGTTCGCTTACCTGAACAGTCTGCCTCGAATTCCTCGCGATATTGATCCTCACAATTGCCTTCTTGAAATCGGGGTTCGTGGACCTCACGATGTTATAATCTATGTGCTCCTGGTACAGACACGCATCCAGACCTTTGAGTACGAACTCAAAGAGCGTGATTAAATTCTCAGGGTGAGGGGAAGTGACGTAGATGTTGACGTAGCCTAGGGCAACCGCGGCGGAGACTGCTAGGCCGAGACACGCGGATTTGCCCCGACCTCGGGCGGCGGTTAGGCAGTGTGGAGGCCTACAAAGAGATATTGATATATTTATTCCATTTATTTTTATAACTGTTTCATTTTCGGATAAGTAGTGTCTTAAATCCTATTGAGGTTTGCCATACACTATTGTTTTCTAGATAATTACCACAGATTAACATTTGGTTGTTTCAATCATAGTTATTCAGTATATTCATTGCTAGATAGTTCAAGAGCAATATTGAGGTACAGTTCATAAGCAATATTGGTGTATATAGCTCCTGAGCAATATTTGTGTATAGCTCATGAGCAATATTGGTTTAGAATTCATAAGCAATATTGGTGTATAGCTCATGAATGACACCAGTTTAAAGTTCATGAACAATATTGGCATGTAACTCATGAGCGATATTGGTTTGAAGATCATACGCAATATCAGTACATGTCTTATTTACTTCATTTCCTTTACACAAATAAGCTCTTTAATAGTTTAAGAAATGTCACCATTTCACTTAATGTTTAATTAATTAAATTAATTTAACTACGATTATTTATTAGTTTAAGAAATATGACTGTTTCTCTTAAAATTTAATTAATTTACCTGGATTGTTTATCAGCTAAGGTGTTGATAAGAGCTACTAGGGCAGTCGCTTGATCGTAGGTCCGGCAGAGAGCCACCAGTGGGCCGGCGGGCGGCGAGTCCGACAAAGATGACACTAGCTCTGTCAGCTTTGGGTTTACACGCTAAAATAGAGAACACTATATTAAGTCATGAGTACAGTGGTACCTACCATTGGGATGGGGAAAATTGGGATAGGAATGGGACAACAGATTGGACGAACGATCTGTGACCAACTAAATTTCACGCGGGTGAAGCCGCGGGCTAAAGCTAGTTTAATTATAAGGGGATTTCAGAATAAGATTAAAAAATAAAAAATTTGAATTTGATTTTCAGACTATTATAAGAAGTAAGTGGGGGCAAAGCCTGATTGCTTTCTTAAATTGCCCATAGATATTTAGTTACCAGGACACATTCTATTTCTAGTAAAAACTTTACTAATTTTCAATACTATCTTTTTTATTGGTAAACCTACCTCTGGTGTAGCATGAACAGGCTCCACTTGTGCCGTCTTCGACGAAATAGGCAATACAGTCAGATTGTCGTCTAAAATGAGACATCTGGGGTTGTCGGCCAGTGATAACAGAAACCGCTCATTGAATCTGTTCACTACTGCATCGTGAGCTTCCGTTTTGAATCTGAAATTTTAAAGTGATTGTTCTAGCACTTAACTCTGGCAGTGCCTGAGGTATGAGGAAGCGTTAGAGCGCTTGTAGACGTCCGTTTTTTTCACCGGACAACGACCCGATTTTTTCACCGGATTTAGCGGTGGCGTATGGTTTATAATGAACGTGTGCACATGCATCGGACATAGGTCCGGCGAGAAAATTGACAGCAAACAAAGGATATCCGTTTTTTGACGGTCCGTCGTCCGGTGAAAAAACGGACGTCTACAAGCGCTCTTAGGAGAGGGTGTTTTTGAGACGTGAAATGTCAGCAAGGCTTCAGATTTGTATGCTCTGTCACATCATGATATGTCAATGTTACCCCTCTCATGTACGTATGTGTCAACTTTTTAGTTGTATACTTTATAAATGTTACTTGTATTAAAAGTATTAGTAGTTTCCATACTTTACCTTGAATGAACATCCATGGTAATTGAATGTAGCTGCCGTAAAGAGTCCATAGTTTTGAGCAAGAATATGATCAATCCACCGCCTTCGACTGTCTCTATAGTGCGAGCCATTAAATTTGGAGTCAGGGCTTCGAAGTCCTAGAAAAAAAAAGTCATTAACATTTTACGGTAACAACATGCATGATTTATATAAATTATGTCTATTGACGAACCTGCAGAACACAAACACCGTACGTTTGACCCAGCATGGCATGACTCTCTGAGTAATATCTTCCGTGGATTGTAGTAGCTACTCGAAATGCATCAAATAGTGACTCTTCTGATACCTCCAGCTTTCCTGCTGCTATTTTCTTTGCTCTTTTACGACCATGACTATAATTTGAGAGTAATTTTATTAAATAGAGAATTATATGAAAAAATATCCCAGTAGAAAACTGAATCAGGCAAGTATCTGACCATAAGAGGATGATAGATATTGTTTTTGATATTATAAGGGCTTAAAATTTTATATAGATTTACTTACTTGCTAATAGCTTCGTCTTTATTTTTATAGCACCACAGCACAGTAGGCCTCGCTTTTACGGTGGATTTTAACAACATATCGTACAAGATTGGCACCTAAAAGGTAAAGGGAATATTAAATCATAGGAAAACGTTCCTTAAAAGTTTATTTTAACGTAATAAACTTACCTGGTCCCTACTTTTATCTCCCACAAGAAGAAACATAGTCCTATGTCCCAACTTGACTCCATTCTCAATCATAACCCTGATACGGTTGTCGATCTTCTTCTTCACCATTTTCACTAATTAATAAACTATGTATTTCTGAGAAAACTGTTAAAACTTAACGCGTGTCATATTTTTTAGTTTGGCTAAAAGTTTTTCTAACCTAAAAATTACGCATGTTATTTGTTTTGACAGATAGATTTTTTTTCTGCCTAATTTAGTGAAGTGGTAATTATAATCGATAAACATATCCAATTAATTGAATATTTGCGATGCTTGTGAATAGATTAAAACCAGCGTAAAGAACCTTATCTATGAAAGAAGCCAGACAAAAAACCCAGTAAAAATGATTCATTCATTTATTTAAAAATTCCAAGTACATGAAACACAGTTCATAAGGCTTCGAAGTTCGATTCGAAGTGACGATAGCTGAACGGTTAAGGTAAGGTAAGGATGTGTCAGACTGGCTGATTGAGCTGATTCATAATCCAAGGAAATGCGAGTTTGAATCTCGCTGCTGCAGCAGATTGACTATTGTAGTTTGTAGTGAACCTATTCATAATCTAATATTGTAGCTTACCGCATATATACTTTTTTTGCAGTTTCTTTTTATAGAATTACTGCTCCATGAATGAAGCGATTCTATAAAATGTAAATGCCACGTTTTGTATCTTGCCTTGGAGAGAAGGCTGGCTGTACATTTTATGCTACACCGCACTCCGCAGTGCTTGTGCTTTGCGATGTGAATCTACCCAGCCTCGACTCGAATCTTTTTGGGACCTCCCAAAAAGGCAAAACACGTGCTGGAGAAGTGGAGACCCGGCACAACATACTCATAAAATTAATGTTGTCATTTTAAGCTTTCAGCTGTGCAAAGTTGCAAACTGTGCATAAAAATAACGGTATTAAGATATTAAGGATCACTTGACGTTAAGAATATTTTTTATATGGCAACAAACATCTATCCGCGTCCGCCGGCGTGCTGTCAATGTCAATAGCAACAAGAAATTTTTTAGCTAAATTTCGAGTTTTCTCAATTAATTCTTATAAATAATTGAACCAAAAACAATTATGTGAATCCTTTTCATCTTTAAGCTTACCCTCAACGCTTTACGCTAAGCTAAAGTGTTACATGTTACAATTTACTGCCCTTATTGGTTACGGTGGTAGAAATCGTGAAAATGGCAAAATCTCAAATAAATACTAAATCCAGCAGCTATATAAAGGATAAAGACGCATTTCTGAAGGAGCTGAAGCAGTTTAATGAGTCTAAAAAGTGAGTATGGACCTCCTGTGAGCCTACGTAACTAGCTTCCGTATGTACTTTTATTGAGTTGAATTTACTATCATCAGTAGAAGCTATTGGACGCTACACACTCGATGCATCGTTATATTTGCTAAAAATATTATTACAATTTTTTTTCAACATATACCTACCTAATTCAGTTAACCATTTTGTAAAACATGATGTTCCACTTGAATATTTTAGTGACAGAACAATCATAGAATTATTTTGAATAAGATTCAAATTCTAAATACTAATAAATTCTATGTTATCTTTTCATTTCAGCATACCATTCAAAGTCCCAATAGTGAATGGGATTGAAATAGATTTGTTTCACTTATATTCACTGGTGCAGCAAAGAGGCGGACTCGGCAAGGTAAATATTTCAACAAGCTACAATATTGTGATTATTTGATGATATTACTATAGGTTTAGTTAGCACTTAATTCAGTTAGTGACTGAGATAAGGTAGTAGCACAGGAGGGTGTTTATGATGTCAGGTTTGTATTCTCTGTCACGTCATTATTCGTCATGTCACCCATCCTGTGCCACTCTCATACCTCAGACACTGATTAAATGACTGAGTTAAATGCTAGAACTATAGTTTTATTACTGTACTTACCCTCTACATATCAAGATAAACACGTTATATTGTTTTAGGTCAACCAGAATGACACGTGGGAATCATTTCTAAGGCCATTGAGGCTGCCACATCCCTGTGTGAATGGTTCCACTTTACTCAGAAGACTGTACGGAACTTATTTAGAAAAGTAAGTATTTAAGATATTTAAGGCAACACAAACATTTTTGGAAACCCTTGGGGGAGGCCTTTGTCCAGCAGTGGACGTTATTTGACTGAAACGAACAAAACAATTTTATGTGCTCTCATTTTAAAAAGACTGTCTTCTTCTTACAAATGTGGATGAGAATATTCAAAATGTTTTTTTTTGTAAAATGGGTCATAGGCTTCTAAGATTTTGTGAATAAGGGGTGAAATATTTTTGTGTTCTTAATATTATCTAGCTTTTTAATAGATTATTAGCTTTCTCGTTGTGGATAAAAAAAAAATCCAGTAGGCCTAAGATGCGCGCCGCGATATGCGGTTATCACGCCATTTTATCGATTTTGCCCATACATTTTGACGTCGATAAAAGTTATCACGGAGCGCATCTTAGGCCTACAGGTAGTATCCATGTTTAATGCAATTAGAATCAAATTACATACATTTTTTTAACTCACTTTAATTTAAACTGTTTCAACCATAGATATGAAAGAGCCAGAGGTCCTCCTGGACGTGACGATGACATGGACTTGGACGAAGACCCTCGGAGAAGCCGAGGGGGCATGCCAAGAATCTCCTTCGGCGGAGGCAGCGTCTACATTTCAGGTAGCTTGTTTATTATTCCATGTCTTTGATATGTCATTAAAGTTAGGTCTCCGAGCAGATAGAATTTCGTCCAATGACCCCAAGCTACCCATCCTTATAGCTCGCGCGTAATTATATTGCTGTCGCGACTGTGCGACCGGCGCCGGGCGGCCACAATGAGTGTGCGAGCGCGACAGCAATATAATTACGCGCAGGCGATAAGGATGGGTAGCTTGGGGTCATTTTACGATATTCTATGAGCTCGGTGACTGACGACTTTAGCTTTATTTAAAGGATAATCAAGATTAATATTGGAATTCCCAATCAGCTTTGATAAAAGAAAGACTAGATCTGTTCTAAGATCTCATGATATTTTTTAATATTTAAAAATATTTTCAAAAAGTACCTAATACTTATTATTTTTGAAGAAATGTTAAATGAACATTAGTCCTGTTGCTAAATAATAATAATAATGATGATGATGACACTACTATGGTGTCCAGGTATTTTTTGCACCAACTATGTTCATTGAACAGCCAAAAAATGTGCTTACATTATGACTGTTTCTAATACAGACTACAGTCATCAATTTCTTTCTATTTTTGCTATTACCTATTTTAACATCTTCAAATCACAAAGTTTATGTGATTAGCAATGTCATTGTTGGCGTTTTAAAACCGTAAGTTATGTAAATACATAATTCAATTCAGTATTTTGATTTCATTCTTAGCTGAGTTTAGTTTTAGATTAGTTTATTGTTGATTTTACCTGACAGCAACTATTACTAATTTTACAAACCAACCAATAAAAATCCATGAAAACACTTTTTCGGGGCCAAATTTCAGTAATATACTAACAAAAAATATTTGCTGTCTGGTTATACAAAATATTTAACTTGACTAGTAAGCTATCTCAGCACTCAGCACTTCTATTTCTATAGCACCTGAATTTTATCACATATTTATATTTTGTATTGCTATTTAGATTTCGATAGCCCTAATGCACCTTTCACCCTATTAGGTTAATAAATTGTAGATTACTGTAGTTACTCATTAAATCATATCTTTTTCCAAATAAACATTGGCACCCTGTACTCCACAAATGTATTTATTCCAATATAGCAGTCTCTTTTCCATTTGTTATATTTTAGAAAGTAGTTCATTCCTCATAATTTGCGTACATTTAGCATCCTTTTCATAAGTTGCTTGCTATACCAATTCTTTCCCACCCATATCAATCTTTCTAGAATCTCATTTAGCTAGTGTTCAAAATAGCACACTTGACCTTATTTGTTTCATTGTAGAATTAGTGTCTCTATTGCATATCTGTATCTCTCTCTTCTTCCCACTCTTAGCATTCCTTGTCACCTATTAGCTAGCACCCTTAACATTAGTTACTTGTTATAGCATCTCTTTCTTCCATTAGTATCCTTAATTCTCTCTCACAGCATCTCATGGCTCCTAGAAAGTAAGCCACGCCTCCTCCCGTCTTAGCTCCTCCCCCCGTCCGGTCCTAGTTTCTATTCTCTCGCCATAACTGCCCCACCCCGGCTATACGTAGTAGTTTGTGTACATTAGCACCCCCCTTAAGGTAGTCTTTAGAACTAAGTGTCACAGACGCAGCGTCTTTAGCTTTGATCTTAAAGGTAGTCTTTGGAAGCGAGTTAGTGACGCGGCGTTGGTGGCACAAGACCAAAGCTAAAGACGCTGCGTCTGTGACGCTTAGTTCGAAAGGCTACCTTTAGTTACACTATCTCTTTCTACCATCCATATCATTATCTCTAGAATGAATTTATAGCTGGTGTTCATAACCTTTACCTTATTAGTTTCTTTGTAGTTACTTGCTATAGCATCCCCAGCATCCACCCGTATCATTCTCCCTGCCTAGGTTACGCCTCCTGTCACTTTAACCGACTCCCTCCGACTCGCCTTAGTTTTGATTCTCTTTCTCCCACCCCCAATCTTTCTCTCTCTCTCTCTCTCTCTCTCCATCTCTGTCAGCATCTCATGCCTCCTAGAACGTAGGCCACGCCTCCTCGCCTTAGCTCCTCCCCCCGGCCGGTCCTAGTTTGTGTTAATGGCACCGTCAGCCATATCATGTCCTCTAGAACGTATTTGTCGCCCTGTCACGTAGCTAATGTTGGACACAGCATTCTTTAGCCTATTAGTTTCAATGTAGAATTAGTGCTTTTCTCTTCTTCCCACCCGTATCATCCTTGCTGCCTCCCCCCGGCCGGTCCTAGTTTGTGTTAATGGCACCGTCAGCCATATCATGTCCTCTAGAACGTATTTGTCGCCCTGGCACGTATCTCATGTTGGACACAGCATTCTTTAGCCTATTAGTTTCAATGTAGAATTAGTGCTTCTCTCTTCTTCCCACCCGTATCATCCTTGCTGCCTCGCCCCGGCCGGTCCTAGTTTGTGTTAATGGCACCGTCAGCGTCAGGTGAGGCGATCCGCGCGGGCTCCCGCGTGGCCGGCCCGTCGGAGCGGCTGGCGCTGTCTTTGCTGTCTCCGATGCCGAACGAACAATACTAGCATCTTTCATTCATTCACGAACATTGACACTCTTGTTCCATGCGTCTAATACTGTAGCACCTTGTCCACCATTCATATCATTCCAGACAGTACTCGAAACATACCTCTCGCCATAACTGCCTCTCCCCGGCCTGTGCGTCATGGTTTGTGTACATTAGCACCCTCCTTAGTTACAAGCTATCTCTTTCTCCCATCCTTATCATATTTCTGGAATGTATTTGTAGCTAGTGTTCATAATAGCACTTTTAACCCTATTTAGATACATCGTAGTTACTTGCTATAGCAGCCCTAGTTTCCACCCGTATCATTCTCCCTAGCTAGGTCACGCTTGCTGTCACCTTAACCGACTCCCTCCGACACGCCTTAGTTATGATTCTCTTTCTCCCACCCCCAATCTTTCTCTCTCTCTCTGTTAGCATCTCATGCCTCCTAGAACGTAGGCCACGCCTCCTCGCCTTAGCTCCTCCCCCGATGTTTATAATACCATTCTTTACCTGTTAGTTTGTAGATTTAGTGTCATTCATTCCACCTCTCTTTTCCTTCCACCCTTATCACCCTTACTGCCTCCCCGGCCGGTCCTAGTTGTGTTAATGGCACCGTCAGCGTCAGGTGAGGCGATCCGCGCGGGCTCCCTCGAGGCCGGCCCGTCGGAGCGGCTGGCGCTGTCTCTGCTGACCCCGATGCCGAACGAGCAAGACTTCGCATGTCTTTCATTCATTCACGAACATTTGCACTCTTTGTTCCATGTGTCTAACACTATAGCAACTTGTCCACCATTCATATCATTCCAGACAGTACTCGAAACATACCTCTCGCCATAACTGCCTCTCCCCGGCCTGTGCCTCGTGGTTTGTGTACATTAGCACCCTCCTTAGTTACAAGCTATCTCTTTCTCCCATCCTTATCATATCTCTGGAATGTATTTATAGCTAGTGTTCATAACAGCACTTTTAACCCTATTTAGATACATCGTAGTTACTTGCTATAGCAGCCCTAGTTTCCATCCGTACCGACTACCTCCGACACGCCTTAGTTTTGATTCTCTTTCTCCCACTCCCAATCTTTCTCTCTCTCTCTCTCTCTCTCTCTCGGTCAACATCTCATGCCTCCTAGAACGTAGGCCACGCCTCCTCTCGCCGTAGCTCCTCCCCCGATGTTATAATAGCATTCTTTACTCTATTCTCCCACCCATATCATACTCTCTAGTATTTGTCGCCCTCCGACCTTTGAGCCTCCTTTGCCCTTAACCGCCCTTAAAGGAATCTGCTGCCTTGTCCATTTCCATATTATTTAGCACTCTTTAGTTACTCGTAGAACATCTCTTTCTCGCTCTTTCTCACCAGCGCCTCCTAGAAAGTAGTCCACACCCTATTTCCTTTCTACCTCCCCCCGGCTGGTCCTAGTTTGTGTTAATGGCACCGTCAGCGTCAGGTGAGGCGATCCGCGCGGGCTCCCGCGTGGCCGGCCCGTCGGAGCGGCTGGCGCTGTCTCTGCTGTCCCCGATGCCGAACGAACAAGACTAGCATCTCTCATTCTTTCACGAACATTGACACTCTTTGTTCCATGCGTCTAACACTCTATTAGTGTCTATAACACATTTTCCCCCCACTCATATCATTGTAGAAAGTACTGGCATCCTTACCTCTCGCCATAACTGCCCCCCACCGGCTATACGTAGTAGTCTGTGTACATTAGCACCCTCCTTAGTTACAAGCTATCTCTTTCTTCCATCCTTATCATATCTCTGGAATGTATTTATAGCTGGTGTTCATAATAGCACCCTCTACCTTATTAGTTTGTTTGTAGTTACTTGCTATAGCAGCCCTAGTTTCCACCTGTATAATTCTTCTTGCCTAGGCCACGCCTCTGTTACCTCTCCTTAGTTTTTGAACACCAGCACCCTTAACTGTATTAGTTATATTGTAGTTATTACTTACTATAGCAGCTCTAGTATTCACCCGTATCATTCTCCCTAGCTAGGTCACGCTTGCTGTTACCTTAACCGACTCCCTCCGACTCCCTCCGACACGCCTTAGTTTTGATTCTCTTTCTCCCACCCCCAATCTTCCTCTCTCTCTCTATCTCTCTCTCTCTGTGTCAGCATCTCATGCCTCCTAGAACGTAGGCCACGCCTCCTCGCCTTAGCTCCTCCCCCCGGCCGGTCCTAGTTTGTGTTAATGGCACCGTCAGCGTCAGGTGAGGCGATTCGCTCGGGCTCCCGTGTGGCCGGTCCGTCGGAGCGGCTGGCGCTGTCTCTGCTGTCCCCGATGCCGAACGAACAAGACTTCGCATGTCTTTCATTCATTCACGAACATTTGCACTCTTTGTTCCATGTGTCTAACACTATAGCACCTTGTCCACCATTCATATCATTCCAGAAAGTACTCGAAGCCTTACATCTCGCCATAACTGCCCCTCCCCGGCTATACGTAGTAGTTTGTGTACATTAGCACCCCCCTTAGTTACAAGCTATCTCTTTCTCCCATCCTTATCATATCTCTAGAATGTATTTTAGCTGGTGTTCATAGTAGCACCCTCTACCTTATTAGTTTTTTTGTAGTTACTTGCTATAGCAGCCCTAGTTTCCACCTGTATCATTCTTCTTGCCTAGGCCACGCCTCTTTTACCTCGCCTTAGTTTTGATTCTCTTTCTCCCACTATTTCTCTCTCTGTCATCATCTCATGCCTCCTAGAACGTAGGCCACGCCTCCTCGCCTTAGCTCCTCCCCCCGGCCGGTCCTAGTTTGTGTTAATGGCACCGTCAGCGTCAGGTGAGGCGATCCGCGCGGGGTCCCGCGTGGCCGGCCCGTCGGAGCGGCTGGCGCTGTCTCTGCTGTCTCCGATGCCGAACGAACAAGACTTCGCTGTCAACGTGTGCACCGTGCTTGCTGCGGACCATTCGAATCGATTGCCGTTGGCGTCCACGCCGCATATACTGGACTTTCTGTTGGCGCATGCGGGCGTTTATAATCATTGTGAGTATTATTTGATTTTTTTTATTAAGTTTTAGAGTACGATTTTATCTAAGGATTTCATGAGCAGCCACTGCTTCTGATCTATCCAAACAATGATTTGATTTACTCCAAGTCAGTACGTATTCAACTAAAATAAACCGCAGCAAAGTTGTCATTACCTGTATTTTAATGAATAAATTACGCTGTAGCGGTAATTTAGGGACTAGGCCCTAACCGTTTGTAGACACTGGGCAATTTCCGCCAGTGGGCGATACATTACTAATGCCCATTTTCACCATCAATCCCTAATTTTTAAGTGACCCTTAAGGTAACACATTAAAGGAATTTTGTTTTCATAGGGGTCACTAAAAATTAGGGATTGATGGTGAAAATGGGCATAAGTCTTCCAGTTGGCCTCCCTACCTACTGGGAAAAATGAGTTTCTTGTTCCTCAGTGTTGGATTTCTAAACAAAAAAAAATCCAACTATTGGTTTTGTTTTAATTTCCACTTCTCCACAGCGAGTCTCCGCGACACAATCGGCCGCTCCTACTTCGAAGCCCGAGGCCGTTACCCCGACGAGTTCTGGAAGATGAGAGCCGGGGGCGGAGGCGCGAGAGAACTAGCTGACGAGACCAAGTTCATGCAGCCAGGATTGGAACAGCCAGAACTGATGGTTCAGGCGTTGGCAGCACATAACACGCTGACTGACTGCCTCATGCAGGAAGATGCAGAGACTGATGTCTTAGAGAAGATGCTGGAAGATGTAAGTACCTTCTGATACTGCAGGTCATGTTCAAGATCGAGACTAAGTTCATGCAGCCAGGATTGGAACAGCCAGAACTGATGGTGCAGGCGTTGGCAGCACATAACACGCTGACTGACTGCCTCATGCAGGAAGATGCGGAGACTGATGTCTTGGAGAAGATGCTGGAAGATGTAAGTACCTTCTGATACTGCAGGTCATGTTCAAGATCGAGACTAAATTCATGCAGCCAAGGTTAGAGCAGCCAGAATCAGTTCTGACAAGAAATCTTAATGTTACTGCTAGGTTTGGGCTGTGCGTTGATAGATCACTATGTCAGTCAGTCAGTCACCTTTGAGTTAAATAAATTAAGATTGTATATGCAAACCCTAACGTGTATGGCCACCATTAGCAGCCCATAACACGCTGACTGACTGCCTCATGCAGGAGGACGCGGAGACTGATGTCTTGGAGAAGATGATGGAAGACGTAAGTACCTTCTGGTGTAAGACTGAGATGCAGGATCAATATGCTGAATTATAAGTGTTCGAAAAACATATTCGTCATAAGCGAATTCCTGTCCCTAGCTGTTTAAAGAGTTAGCAAAACGATTAGTGCGAGTTAATAAAATGTCGAAAATGTAGGATTTGTTTACTATTGTAACGTTGTGAACTATGGTCTTTCTAATAAAAATAAATACACATCTCTAAATTACATCCATCTCCTCAGGACATGCTAGAAGACTGGGTGACCGAGCCGTCCGAAGAGAAGCAGCTTTTCGCACCGGTACTACCAGGTGGCGCTATGTGTGTTTACACACAGCGGGTGCTACAGATCGCTTCGATCGTCCGCTCGCTGTCCTTCCACGAGGAGAACGTGCAGTATCTGGCGAGAAATACTACTCTGATAAGGTGAGTGACATGTTTTTATAATACGCTGATAAGTTATGTATGTGATAATTTGTTGACACCCCACGGAAATTATGACAACATCAATAAATATCTTTGGACAATTTCACACAGCGCCATCTAGCCCAAGTAAACAACTAATATGCTTGTGTTATGGGTGCTAGCTTAACGAATAAAGAAAGTAATCACGTCTGGAGGGACTCTTTCAACAGATAGTAGCGATATAGTTATTTTAAATCTTGTTGACTGGTATTATAATCCAAAAATTATGAGAAATTTCAATTTGTCGACGCGTAAAAGACGCTTGTGACTAAACTTAATTTGAGGTGTTTATTTGTGATTGTAGTTTATTGATTTCCTTTAATCAGAAATTGCGTTACATGCGACATAGTGACTAAACAAAACATGCAACTACTAATTACCACGTGCACCTCGAAAGGTATAGCAATTACTAGGAGAGTGGCAGACATTCTACGATTGATGTTTGTGGTATCATAACTTCCAAAATCACGATAACCAATCTTAACAACTAATATCTGTTGGCGGTTTCCATTCAGCAAATTGTTTTTACAGATTCCTGCTCCTCTGTGCCAACTGCTGGGTTGGCTCCCTGAGGCAATCTGGACTGGACACTCTTGGGAATGTCTCTACAGAACTCGTAATAAAGGTAAGCGAATACATGCAGTCTGTTTTTGATATTTTTATGAAATATGGAACATTTTTGTTTCGTGAGTCGATCGTTTTTTGTTTCATTTCTCTAACAATCTAAGAAAGACTGCATATCAGTACTGTGACGTCACCGATAGGTCGCTTAACAAAAGTTGAGGCGGACACGTACTTACACTGATATAAAATTTGAAAGCAGAACACAACCTCACTCTTGTTAAATGTATCAAGTGAGACAGAGAGCACTTGTCAGCTCGACTATGCAAGACGTTAGAGCATACAGTGTATACCATAGAGATATAGAGAGATGTCAACTAATGCGCTGAGTTCGAAACTCAGTGTCGCATTAGAAATTCACATACACAAAAAAATAAAAATATGTGCTCATTATCCACTGCGGTATCAGTACTCAACTTCGAATAATCTTTAGTACTATGCAAGAAATGTAAGCTGTTTACATTATGACGTCGCTGCTGTCATCATTGCTTTCACGAGCAATGTGTTCTGTTTTTGGGCATATTGCTGCTACACCGGCCCCGGCCCCTTGTCATAATTACCTCCTTTTAGTTTCTGTGATCTGTGGTATATACAGATACAAGTCTTTGCTTGTGTTGATTACTGTTGATGGCCTCAACTCTCGTTGGGCAACCCCAAACGTTGGGTGACCAAATAGGTGCTATTTCGTACGTAACAAATGTATTTTTTACATGTAAGACAACATACGTTTTTTTTTCAGGATCCAGCGACGTGTCTGATATCACGGCACGTGTTGTCGACCATACAATCGGCGCTAGTGTCGCCGGATCGTGCGAGGGTACTCGCCGCTTTGGAGCTGTTGAACAAACTCGCGCAAAACGAGGTCAATGAGGACGCGCTGCTGAAGGCTTTGGAGGCCAAGGTAAAATACATCTTATGTCTTTAAGTAGATTCTAATTTGATCCGACGTGTCTGATATTACGTCACGTGTTGTCAACTATACAATCGGCGCTAGTGTCGCCAAATGTCGCTTTGGAGCTGTTGAACAAACTCGCGCAGAACGAGGTCAATGAAGACGCGCTGCTGAAGGCTTTGGAGGCTAAGGTAATTGGCATCTTATGTCGTTGAAATAGAGTCTAATTTGATAAGACATTGATGTCACGTCACGTGTTGTCGACTATACAATCGGCCTAGTGTCGCCAAATGTCGCTTTAGAGTTGTTGAACAAGCTCGCGCTGAATGAGGTCAATGAAGACGCACTGCTGAAGGCTTTGGAGGCTAAGGTAAAATGCATCTTATGTCGTTGTAATAGCTTCTAATTTGATTCGACGTGTTTGATATCAAGTCACGTGTTGTCGACTATACAATCGGCGCTAGTGTCGCCAAATGCCGCATTGGAGCTCTTGAACAAACTCGCGCAAAACGAGGTCAATGAAGACGCATTGTTGAAGGCTTTGGAGGCCAAGGTAAATGGCATCTTATGTCGTTGAAATAGAGTCTAATTTAGCTTAGTAATGTGTCTGATATCACGCCACGTGTTGTCGACCATACAATCGGCGCTAGTGTCGCCGGATCGTGCGAGGGTACTCGCCGCTTTGGAGCTGTTGAACAAACTCGCGCAAAACGAGGTCAATGAGGACGCTCTGCTGAAGGCTTTGGAGGCTAAGGTGAAAGACGTCTTATGTCGTTGAAATAGAGTCTAATTTGATGTGTCTGATATCACGCCACGTGTTGTCACTATACAATCGGCCTAGTGTCGCCAAAAGTCGCTTTGGAGCTGTTGAACAAACTCGCGCAGAACGAGGTCAATGAGGACGCATTGTGGAAGGCTTGGAGACATCTTTGTAACACCTACTGATCAAAATTGTAACACCTACTGATGTAAACCCATTTTCGCAAAATAAATGATTTGATTTGATTTGATCTCATGTCGCTGTAATACATTCTAATTTGATGAGACGTGACTGATATCACGTCACGTGTCGCCGACCATACAATCGGCGCTAGTGTCGCCGGACCGAGCGTGGAAGCTCGCCGCTCATATGTCGTTGTAATAGGTTCTTATTTGCGAAAAAAACATTGTTTGAAGGGCTATGAACTGTAGAATATTTTCGTGAAATATTTTGTACACGTAGTCCCGAGTTCAAATGGGCATACTTTTAAAATGCTGTTTTATACTAGTTTGTTTTTAGTGGGGTGAGCATGAATCGGGATGATTTCAGTCCCGAGAAGTTACTTGATTTATATTTTCATACCTATGCTTTGTTCGATATTGTATAAGCGCCGTGGAAAGGGCATATAAATACTGAATACATGATTTTATATTGTTGATGAACAAGTGATTGTTTCCTTCAGGTGTACAGCGACGTGTGCTCGCTACTTACGCTGCGAGACATCATGGTGTTAGTGTGTACGCTGGAATGCGTGTACGCTCTGACGTCACTCGGCGACCGAGCGAGCGAGGCGGTCGCTAGAGTACCAGGTCTTGTCCACACTCTGGTGTCTCTGGTCACAGTCGAGGTGAGAAAGCTTGTCCCGAGTAGTGAGCGCGTTAAAAATGTCATTATATTGTCATCAATAGTGACTGAGTTTCTTGCGCTGCTTCTTCTCAGCACTGGCCCATTTATTGTCCCGAAGCAGTGGTAGGGTTAATATTGGGACGTGTAAAAGCGCTTTTTTAAAGCCTATTTGCAAAAATAAATAAATTTTATGAATTTTATTAAATGTATGACGGATTGTACAGCGCCCCTAGCGGAAACTGAGGAACTAAAATTTTCATGTTTTTTAACACGCTCACTAGTGAAGACGTTTGATGTAAACTCACACTAAGCCCTCCGTTGGTGTAAAATCAACTATTTGTCACACCCAAAGTAGCCAAAAAGTTCGCAATACGTCTTTGTTACATTTGGAATAAGGTTGTATTGTCAACTTTTTGCCCATTTTGGCTAACTATTTGATGCTGACTGAACAAATGACTGCTGACGCTGCGAGACCTCGTGGTGGTGTACAGATGTTTTTACAATAAATTTACTTTTAAGTTGATTGTTAATAGCTTGCATGCAACCGCTCAATTAGAAATTTTATTCCTCAGTTTTATCTTTTGGTAAACAATACAATTATTAAGATGGCATACTTCCGAAACATTATAGCATTGTATAATCGTTTTATCTACGAAGACGCGCCCCACCAATATAGCGGGGAGTTTGATCCGAGGAATCCGAGCGTCATTATTGTAGCGTGCGTGTGCACTAATGGATATTTAGCGTGTACCGATAACACTCAAACATTCGTGGAAGAATAGTGGGTCACGTCTTCGTGGATGAAACGATCTATATGTGGTTGTCATAGGTGCTATTTTACAACGAATATACTGTCCCCAGGCTCAAAGCTACGGGCCGCGCGCGTGCATTCTCATGCGCGTAGTTGAAACGGTGAGCGGGCCGAGCGCGCTCGCCGCCGCCGCCGAGCGCGACGCAGACAGACACCCGCCGCACCAGGTAACGTTGGTTAGCGGAGAACGGAGACTCAGCAGGCTCCGAGCTACTCAGTGGCGGAGACGTGAGCGGGCCGAGCGCGACAGACAGGCACCCGCAGCACCAGGTAACGTTGGTTCGCTTCGGAGAACAGAGACATCTCAGCAGGCTTACTTGCATAGACTGATTAAACTAGTTAGTACAAATCGTCGAATGCAAATCCTACCAGCAGCACTTTTCCCAGCCAGGTTGACAGGCTGCTGGAAGTGGGTAGGAGTGGGAGAACATCACAGGTTTTCACAGGCTTCTGGAATTGGCCAGGAGCCAAATAATGAAAAATATCGTGGCACTGGACATTTAACCCACGACCGTTTAAGGTGGTCAGAGGGCCCAGTGTTAGTTTACATCAAACGCGCTCACATATCAGGGATTGTACAGCGCCCCTAGCGGGAAACGTTCAAAATCTAAAATTTTCATACATTAGTGAGCGCGTTTGATTTAAACTCAGTCAGCCCACAGAAGTGAAAAAAGATTAATTAGTAATAAAAATCGCCTGCATCAGGTGAATAATCCCACGACTTTTTGTTAGCAGGGCGACGGTTCTGACTGAGCTGCAGACATATGCTTGTCACGTTCACTTAGATGATCCTGTATGTATCTGAAATCATAATAGAGATGGATTGGTTAACTCATAACTTTTTAAGTGTGCTATTACTCAGCGAGCCAGCGTTTCATTGTTTTAAAACCAATAGAATTTCCTGGTTTCCTGGTTCTAAAAATATATGAAACGACTGACTTTGATCTCAAATACTACGACGCACAGTGGTGCTACAGCTTTGGTGTCATAGTAACAAATGCTAAGGCGGACGTATTCTGTCAGAATACAGCACTTTTTTTTTGGCTGACATTTTTGATTTTGAACAAAAAATGTATGAATCTTCGACGAATTTTAGATCTCAAATACTCGACGCACAGTGGTGCTACAGCTTTGGTGTCATAGTAACAAATGCTAAGGCGGACGTATTCTGTCAGAATACAGCACTTTTTTTTGGCTGACATTTTTGATTTTGAACAAAAAATCTATGAATCTTCTACGAATTTTAGATCTCAAATACTCGACGCACAGTGGTGCTACAGCTTTGGTGCCATAGTAATAAATACTAAGGCGGACGTATTCTGTCAGAATACAGCACTTTTTTTTTTATTGGCCGACACTTGATTTTGAACAAAAAATGTATGAAAGTCGATGACTTTTAGATCTCAAATACTCGACGCACAGTGGAGCTACGGCTTTGGTGCCATAGTAACAAATGCTAAGGCAGACGTATTCTGTCAGAATACAGCACTTTTTTTTTTGGCCGGCATTTTTGATTTTGGACCAAAATTATATGAAACGTGGATGATGTCCTTTGATTATTTGTTTATTTATTCAAAACACTTCTCTGCTCCATGCCACCTTGGTGGAAACTGGGCCTAAATGACCGTCGTTCACAGGCTCAACCGCAGCCGAAGCAGCCAGAGCCGGCGCCGCCGCCCGCCGCGCCCGCGCCCGCCGCCTCCCCCGCGCCCGTTAACTCGCTACAACAGTCGCATATGCAGCAGCGGACAGTACAGGTACGAACAGCTGTTTATTCATTTACATAAAGACAAATAAAATTTATGATAAAATAATTTAAATGTACACTTGTATACCTTAACTAACTTTAACACTATTTTATGATGAATGTCATGCAGTCATAGCGTAACACTGGCGTCTTGTGTATAGTCTGGTCGCTGAGCACGTAGAATTTCGTCCAATGACCCCAAGATCCTTATCGCTCGCGTGTAATTATATTGCTGTCGCAACTGTGCGCCATGCGGCCTCAGTGAGTGTGCGAGCGCGATAGCAACATAATTAGGCGCGAGCGATAAGGATGGGTAGCTTGGGGTCATTGGACGAAATTCTACGTGCTCGGAGACTGAGTTTATTATGAGTTGGAATATTCGTAGATGTCACAATAACAATTGAGGCGACAACACCCGAACGGTAAAAGTGTCGGACGCCCAGACTCGTTATCTGAGGAATGTAAACTCGAACTCCGCTACCGCTGGAATATTGTGGTGGACCAACTCGTAACAAAAGCATATTTTAGCGTGCAGTCAGCGTCAGGTATTTCGTGACGCCCAAAGTAGCCAGAAAGTTCTCAACGCGTCTTTGTTAGAATAAGGTGGTTTTGGCAGCTTTCTGACCACTTTGGGTGTCACGAACTGTATCACGAGGGGTTTAACGGGACTATTTTTTTTAAAAATATTAGGAATTTGTATTTTTTTTTCTTCGACCATATTTCACATTCAGCACAATCTCTTGACAGGAGAACGAGCACTTCGTCCAAGCGTGGCTCCGTTCCACATACGAGCCGCTACCGCCGAGCGACAACACTGCGTGCGAAGCGGCCGAGCTGTACCGGCAGTACCTGGCGTGCTGCGGCAAGCTGGGCAGGAAGGGGGTCATCGCGCCCGCACACTTCCCCCGTATATAATTATACGTTTACCTACACAATCCATATATAAATAAACGATTAATAAACGCACTGTAATATATACTTAGGTACTTATGTGATCATGAATTTTAAAATATTCCAATAGCGTTTCAATAAAAATAAAATAAAAAACTAGTAACACAGGATCTCCGGAGCCTAGCACGAGCACCATCTCTCCACAACTTCGTGTATATTGTTTTACAGAGCAGCCCAGAAGAAAATTCACTTTTGAAAATTCAAGGAAACGATAACTGTACATTTTTGTAGAACTTTAGCTATTGCAATTTAAAGGAAATTTAGTGCAATTTATTTTAAAATTTACTTTCTTTTATAAATTTTATCGTACATGTGATTCCCTTGACGTTTACAACATTCGGTCAACATACATCAACATTTTGGAAAACTTTCGTAAGCGCTCCTGCACACGACGCCGCTACCGCGCCGCCGCCGCGCCGTCGCCGCGCCTTTGCACTGTTTATACGCGCCGCGTGAACAACGCTGCCGCGCAGCCGCCGCGCCGCGCGCGAAATTATACTTTGATGGCGCGGTGGCGGCGCGGCGGCGGTTTTACTCGGTGCTTATGAACAGTGTAGCGGCGCGGTGGCGGCATCGTGTGCAGGAGCCCTTAGGCCTCAGCCTCGAATTTAGCGGGCAGCGGTGCGGGAGCGGGGCGGGCAACGTAAGACCGTTCTCGAAACAAGCGGGCAGCTCACGCGGCGCTTTAGCGGCGAAGTGTTGGGTTCGGGGTTGTGTTGTCGAGATATTTGTTTTTATTCGCAAACGAAATGTCTGAACAACGGCGACAATTTTATTTCGATTCAAATTTATTCCTAACGCTCGATTTATTGTGGGCAAAAGAAGGAGTGCGCTCCCGCGCCGCCGCCGCTCCCGCCCCGCTGCCCGCTAAACTCGAGGCTGAGGCCTTACTCCCCTACCCCTTGGACCAGGTTGCCTAGTAAGAAAGTGGATACGCCAATGGCAAGTGGGGCGCCGAACGATGACAGGGAACTCTATTCATTATTTCAGGCAATGACGTAAGCCTCCTCAAGGAACGTCACAAAGTAACCAGTGTTTAGCACTATCTCTCGCTATTTCATCCAGCCTCTATAAGATATCTTATTGAGATTGTCAGGCAACCGAGCAGGTGGATGTTTTGCATTACTGCTGCCTGAAACGTGGAAACCTTTCATCGGGCTACTGACAGATATGGCCGTGCTACTGCCATTATTATTATTTTTTATCCACATGAGGAAGCTCTTGGCCTGTATCTCACCTGATGGTAAGTGATCAGGCCGAAGATGGAAGCGAGCTTCACCCGGAATCCTCAACCACGGAGGAACTGGCTATCTTACCTCTAACTGCCGGAACACAACAATGCTGTTAACATTATTATTATACATACTTCCTCCATTAATGACCTAATGGCCTATTTGTACCCGACTGCGCTAGAAGGAGGGTTATTTGTTAGACCATTCTGAATCTTATGTCCATTATTTCAAAGATACCGTTTGCATACAGGACTGTGTTTGGAGGAACAGTGGGCCCGAATAACGTGACCACCTCGACGGGAGAGACTCAGCAATGTTACATCGGGATTAGGGCAAGAAATCCACCGCCTAGGACCAATCCACCGGCTGGTGAGTTACTTCATAATTATAATGTTCTATTAACAAAAGAAGGAAGGCAAGAGAGCACGCGGTCAATCGCCAACCCGCTGGATAGACGCCATCACAAAGACCTTTGAGTCCACCATGGTCCAGTGTACTCGCGACGCCTCTAACCGTCAGAAATGGAAGCACATCGCCAGGAGAGCTACCCTCGGAGATGACATCACCCCACCATGTACAGTCGCGGAATGAAAAGGTTCGTCACCTTAGTGTCGGTTTTCGCTTGCACTAGGTTCTGTAAGAGTCAAACCTGCCAACATAACAGTGCAAGAAACAGTGCTGCTAACATTGAAATAAATATGACGTTTGCTAACGAATAAGGTTTTGCTTGTTTATTTTTCTATCCCATCAGTGCAATGCAATGATGACATTGACCAATTGACAATAGTTTTTTTTATTTAATAGAAATAATAATGGCAGTTTGAACCAACAAGAAGGTTTTAGTTTATCAATCATAATAATCTTCTTGACAAGATAAATCGTCAAACAACTTTGATCTGAATAATTTTGAACTTTAATGACGAACAGTTAAAGATTATTTTCTCTAACTCAAGATTATTCTGTAACATAGTTTCAAAAGGTAATATGTGCTCGCGATTCGTTGAAGGAATCAATTTGAAATCTGACGAACCTTTTCATTCCCTGACTGTACCTCGTCAGCGCAACCACGACCACTCTGACAAGAGTGCCTGAATAGAAGAAGAAAAGAGACGTTGCAAAAAGTTACAGCCCTCAGTAATCCGTATCAATCTTTTACATCTCTTTCACATACAGCACACATTGTTAATAGTCATCATCATCATCATTTAAGCCATAGGACGTCCACTGCTAAACATAGGCCTCCCTCAATGATTTTTGGCCGGTTGGTAACGGCCTGCGTTTAGCGACTTCCTGCTTCCTGCTACTTGATGTCGTCGGTCCATCTTGCGGGTGGACGTCCCACGCTGCGTTTTCCGGTACGTGGCCTCCACTCCAGAACCTTGCTGCCCCATCCCCATGCCCCATTTTTATTAGTATTTGAAATTAAACTTTTGTATCATTTTCATAGGTCCAGCGTCGCCAATACTCAAAGCGCAGTTAACGAACAAACCCACGGGCACAGCTGAAGTGAAGCAAATAGTTGCCACACCACAGGTAATTCGATTGATGTTTGTAAGCAATGTTTTATTGTTTATTTAAATGACTATGCCATCTAATTAGATTAAATAATTACCGGACATTTTTATGTATTTACAAATACAAAGTTTTTAAAATGAGTCCCGCTGCTTTCCCATCCTGAGTTGACCCTTAATAACCTTATTGTATTATAAAAAAACACTAAATGTTAAACAATTGAACTCACTACTAGTCGCTACACTTGCCTAAAGGTTAAGAAACCTTACAGTTGTACTATACTAACGCCCGTATTCACAAACATTACTATGAGGTCTCACAGTGCGTGTGGATGCACAGGGTCACACACGAACCAATCACAGAGCTCTATTCAACGCTATGCGTGTGTTCACTTAAAGATCGTTTGTGAATACGGGTGTGAGTCTAAAACTGTTAGGCTGGTTTTAGAGTCGCGCTGACCGCTCGCTGATCGTCGGCGCTGACAGATCAATATGTATGTAATGAGGGCTATCGTTTTTATACTTAACAGTTGGCACCCTGGCGATTGACAGGACCTTACTCTACAGTGGCGCCATCTTGATGAGTGCAAATGCGATAGTCCTCCTACCACTTTAACGCTCACCAGTTGGTGCCACTGTCTTCGCTACTAGCAAGTGACAGGACCTTACTCTACAGTGGCGCTAACTGGTGAGCGCTAAAACGATAGCCCCCATTGAAGGGAACGTTCCTGAGTGACGCTGATCGCTCGGCGCCGACGCTTCATACAATTCAGCTGTCGACGTGCGTCAGCGTGACTCTAAAACCAGCCTTGGTCTTTCTCTTTCAGTTTTCTAGTTTTAAAAGATAACCTCCTCTCATTGAATACTTAAAATAATTCGCCATATCTTCTAGCCTCAAGCCCAACAACCAGCTCCGACGCACCCACATCTCTCCCAAGCGCTGGAATCGAACCCGTCCAACACGACCCTCATCAAACACCTGCTCGCCCACAAAGTAAGCCCCGCCCCGCCGCCGCAAGTAAGTGCCTACTAACAGTACTAACGGTTTGGGTTTGTGAATGACGTGTGGAGGATAGGTGTGTTGTATTGTACAGTCAGCGACAAATAGTTCGTGACACCCAAATGACTCAGAGTAGACAATAAGTTCCCAACATGTCTTTGTTACAATAGGCTAGTTGCCTAAAAAAATTTTTTTAGTCCGTAATGTTTAATATCAAAAAATATTGGACACGTATAATTTTATTTGTCAATCTAACAAATAATTACATAGTTATGGTGCGTTGAAGTTGCGCACGACGTCACAACGTGCGGCATTTTTAAGCAAGCGTTGACGTCACGGGCNTTAATATCAAAAAATATTGGACACGTATAATTTTATTTGTCAATCTAACAAATAATTACATAGTTATGGTGCGTTGAAGTTGCGCACGACGTCACAACGTGCGGCATTTTTAAGCAAGCGTTGACGTCACGGGCCTCTTCTTATGTACTTTGGGGCGCTTTATCTCTTTAAATTTTCATTAGTTTGAAAAAGTGAAAAATACGTGTAGAGTATTTTTTGATAAGTTAACTGACGGACTAATTAAAACTCTTGCTTTTTGACCCAGGCAACATCCCCATTGGAATAAGAGCGGAAAATAGCGCTTGTAAGTAAAATGGCGTCCTTTCAGCGGTAAGTGCTGCCACTGTCAAAAAAATGTATGGGAAAACGTCACTTTAGAAGTTTAGCAAACGTGTCCTATACAGGGTGGAAACGATAAGTGATCTCACTCGATTATTTCTAAACTATACAAGATATCCAAAAACTGGTTACTGATCCTGAAAGTGATTCACGAGCTCTATCCAACGGTACCAATAATAGGTTACAAAATAAACTGAATCTGTCTGAAAATTCAATGTTTCCAGCCTCCATACATTAAGTAAAACCACATTATATTAAAAACTGTACAAGATATCTAAAAACTGGGTACTGATCCTGAAAGTGCTTCACGAGCTCTATCCAACAGTACCAATAATAAGTTATAAAATAAACTGGATCTATCCGAAAATTCAATGTTTCCAGCTTCCATACATTTAGTACTGCCACATTCATGGCACTCATATCTTGATAATATTATAGCAAGTAGAGCCTTAAACCAATGTTGTCCATGAATAATTTTAAATAAGAGTGCAATTTACGAGTTAATTTTAAGTGTTTATTATTTTAAATAAAAAAATTTAACACTCTAATATTGTGTGGCTGGCATAGTGGCATACATTTAGTATGGAGGCTGAAAACATTGAATTTTCGGATAGATCAAGTTAATTTTTTAACCTATTATTGATATCGTTTGAAAGAGCTCATGAAGCACTTTCAGGATCAGTAATCAGTTTTTCGATATCTTGTATAGTTTAGAAATAATCGAGTGAGATCACTTATCGTTTCCACCCTGTATATGACCCACGCTGAACTGTCCCACCAAACTCAATGATAGAGGGGCGCTACCATCGTTCAACTATATGGTTTCCAACATGGCAAAAATCGGAAGCAACGATTCGGCATTGACGGTGGCGCCCCACTGTCAATGTCATGGATAGGACAGTTCAGTATTTTGTAACTATAGCAGAAAACATGCTAAAGTTTCGGCGGTAGCCATGGCGATCGCCATTTTCCTAACAATTTCTAACAAGCGCTATTTTCGGCCAAACGCAGCCATTGTGTAATCATCTTTTTTGGCCATTTTGGGTGACATGAATTATTTGATGCTGACTGTACAGTTCGCGAGACCTAAGCTGAGCTTTGTATTTGTGTGAGTAGGTACACATGGATAGTGTATGTTTGACAGTTTATATTATTCGTCGCGCATCTGTCACACTTCACCTCTTGTACTGGTTGCATCGTGACGTATTTAATTCTATTCTTAGGCTGGGTTGTACCATCTTACTTTAAATTTGACAAACGTCAAAAAGCTGTCAAACTCCATACAAAATACACCGGTTATCGTTAAAGTTACGGTCAAAGTTAGGTGGTGCAACTCACTCGCCTTAGTATTTTGTTATTGTATTCAATTTTTCTATACAAACATTTTAGCGATTTTTAAAAAGTTTTTTGTCTACTTTTTGTGATCACTCACACAAATACAAAGCTCAGCTTATGCCTCGTGAACTGTAGCTCGTCTGGAATAGGGCATATTTGTATTACAATTAGCGTAGCGTGGGCAGGCCTCCTACTAGGTGGACCGACGATCTGGTAAAGGTCGCGGGAAGATCCTGGATGCGGGCATCGCAGGACCGTTAATTGTGGAAAACTTTGGGGGAGGCCTTTGTCCAGCAGTGGACGTCATTTGGCTGAAACGAACGAACGAACGTATTACAATTTGCAGGACTATCTCATAACTGTGTCAGTGCCTGAGGTATAACGGGAGTGTGTTTTTGAGACGTCCAACGTCAGCGGAACTTCAGATAGAGACCCAATATACTGAACTGTCCTATCTGTGACATTGACAGCGGGCCGCCACCGTCAATACCGAATCGCTGGTTCCGATTTTTGTCAAGTTGAAAACTTTATACACTCGACAGCAAATAAATCGCACCACCCGCGACAAGCATTTTCAAACGTATGCATCCCTACTTCCCACCAATATTGGCACCATTTAAAAGCCTAGTTCTAAACTTCATTTTATTAAAGGAAAGGTTTAAACCCCAAAAATGTGTCTTTACAAGGATCCAGAGTCACTTCTTCAAAAAATAGGTAGTTACGCTATAGCCATTTTTTATGACTATAAAACTGTTAAGTTGGGATTAATCGCTATCCATCTGTTAAAGAGGACACGTGTGATCATTATTTGGTTTTATAACCATAAAATTTGGTCTAATTGATCCCAGAGGTGAGCCCAAAGTGAGGTCTTTTTTCAAGTCACATTTATGGTATATGTTAATCATTTATTAAGAAATTAAATGTGTTTTTCTTTAAGGATATTTATTGGGCTTTCAAATAACACCAATATTGTTGGGGCACCGTTATTGTGTCAAAAGAAAATCTTTAAAGTTCGCGTCGCGGGTGGTGCGATTTATTTGCTGTCGAGTGTAGTTGAACGATGGTGGCGCACCTCTGTCAATGAGTTTGGTAGGACAGATCAGTTTGGGTCATCTATATCCTTTATATTTACATGTTTTGTCACGTCATATGTCAATGTCACCCCTCCCGTGCCGCCCATATCTCAGTCACTTACTGAGTTTAGTGCTGTACCTATAGTTCCATTTTGTATTACGTCACGAATGTATTTTTTATTGTGATAGTCACAGATATGTGTTCTTGAAAAAACACAATAACTACGTGTTCTACACGTAGTCAGTTATTGGCAAATGTGCAAGTGTATGTAACTGAAAAGATAGACTTACGAGTACAATATGTACTTGAAAATTTCAAAAAGCGCATACATCTAATCTTGTGCCATATTCCGGACGAGATTTTGGGTTCACTAGGTTAAAGAAAATTACGTATGACTATTTCTTTTAGGCCCGATTCGACCAAACTTTTATCCGAGAATAACTCCTGGTATAACTGGCACATTGACAGTTTCAGTATGAGAAATATGTCAAAACTGACGATTTATTCTGAGATTAATATTTACTCTTGTTTGGTCGAATCCACCCTTAGTCATAAATTATAGTTATAAGTGTTCTCTCACTTGAGAGTATTGGCGTGTAATCCTACAATGAGAGATTCGCTTTTGTTTTCGAGTGTTTGTGACGTAACATTCCCGGTCGAGTTAACTGTCCACCTGACTGCCGTGACGTCACATCGACGCTCTGTTACGCGGGGAGGTGCACGGGTAAGTGCGAGGGAGAGTCGCATTAAAGCCAGGTGCGCAGTTACTTTTGACCGGGTTGTACTCGCGAATGCTACGTGTGAGAGAAACTTTAGGTTCCATACAGGTTTTGGTAATGGAGTTTTGAAGGAGGTGTTTTGTGTCCAAATCTTTCTTATTGTTAAGACAGTGGAATAAAATTTAGTATATTTTATTTATATTTAGACTATACGATGTACCTATTCGTGTCTTTTGTATGAGTTTATTTTGATACATCTCAATAATGTTACTTAGTAGTTATCAATTGTGTGTTTGTCATTTCCTGAGCGGTTATTATTTTATTTAATTCATAATATAGTTAGTTTATTTATTACAGTGCACAAAAATATTGTTTTGTCCTTTTGATAAAAACCTGTCAACTGTTTTTAGTTTGTTTGGTTTTTATTTTATTTTAATTTGAGTTATCTTAAAGTTTTATTAATTTTAGATGATTTTTCGAGCGAGTATTACAGATCACGGTAATATAGATTTTTTGTTGTTGAAAAACATGCATGTTGTATTGTTCTCGTAATGGAGTGATTTTCGTAGTGGCAGTATTATGCAGTAAAAAGCATGTCAAAGTTTAAAGGAACTAACATGAGTAGGTAATAACAGGATAAAAATGGCATGCTTAGTTGCATAAAGCTTTTTGAAGGCATGCGAAATAAAACAGTAATAAATGTTACTTTAGACTCTAAAGTCTAAAGTTTAGAGTTATACTTTAGTCTGACAAGTGTAGTGTTGTGAAAGTAACTTCAAAATTATACTAAAAAGTTCATAATAGTCAATACGTAGATTTTATTGCTATATTTCTTGTGTAGGTTGCGCAGAGACAACAAAGTCAGCAGAGAGTGACCCCTGCAGCTAACACAGTTGTAGTTCAGAATAATCAGGTGTGTATACAAACAAATTGCTTATTTTTATAGGTCCTATTATCTACAAAATAATTTATTGACAAAGATATGAAGGGTAGTTGATACCACCAGTAACTGCTGTCAAAATGATACGCTCCTATAGATTTGACAAAGACAAGGTAAGACGTCACGTGGTTCGCGAATTAAATTGATTACTTATTGATTATTCTATGTCACTAAAAATGAGTTTTACAGCTGCAATTGGGGTACTTAACTAGGTTTTTAAGCCTAATAATATAGTAACTCACTTAAATTATTAAAGTACATTTTCAAAGTTGTGTTATTGGTTAATGGTGTCAGCTACAAAATTAATTTCTGACGATGTGTGATACCTGACGATAGATATTCTGATTCCCAGGTATTGGATGTAGACCCAGAAGCCCTTATCAAGTGCACGACCATCACACCAGGTGGCGTCGCGAGTAGCACACCACCTGCTGAAAAGGTAAATCGAGAGTAAGATGAAGCAAAAAATTTATTGGGAAAACGCTTGTGGTCGACTGTACGTAATTAATTGAAAACTTCCTGTTTTCTTACAGGTTTATATTAACGCTGCAGATGATTCTTTAGGTAAGTATTTCTCAAAGCTTCAAAGGAATCAGACATCTCGAAGTATATTTTGTTTTACTTCATTAGGAAAACAAAGTGAAAATACAAAATGAAAAAAAACAAAATTAATTTTAATTTCAGTCATAAAAGAGGAACCAGTACAAATTCAAATCGACGAGCAAACGCAGTTGACAATCGTAAGTAATTTGTATCATAATTTTATTTCCATTTTTTATTTGGTATTGTTTTTATTTGTTTAACATTATACGTTTGAACAGAAAACGGCTCAGAACAAAATGCTCGCCGACTTGCTAGAGAAGAAATCTAACCCTCCAGTGCAAGTCGTCCAAATGGGTCCCCAACTGAACGCTCCAACTATACAAATAACTGAAACCGGCCAGATAGTGCAAGTGAAGACAGAAAACGAACCAGTATTACAACTAAACGACCCCATGGTCCCTCAGACTAATCAATTCTTCCAAATAAAGAACGATCAAGGTCAATTGATCCAACTCAAGAACGACCAAGGTCAATTGATCCAGCTCAAGAACGATCAAGGTCAACTGATCCAGATAAAAAATGAGCAGGGTCAGTTAATACAATTGAAGAGTGACCAACTACCGGGAGCCATGTTGCAGTTCAAGAATGACCAGGGTCATATAGTCCAGGTCAAAAATGATGCACAGATAAGTCTGCAGAGCGGTCAGATTATACAGCAAGCTGTGATGCAAGCACTGAAGACTGAAAAGGACATGATTGTGGACACCGTCGTCACCGACCACTCGTATACAGAACCGCCGACCAAAAAGATCAAGCTTGAAGACAAGAAAGATGTAAGTACCCTCATTTTACTCTAGATGCACCCAACTTGACTGTGCACTATTTGTAAAATGCAGTGTTGCCTTGCGTAGATTAGTCTGCTTTTGTGGTAAAAATGACTTTTTTTAAAGGGTAACACCGAAAGCGTTTCGAAGACAGCGGCAAATCTTTATGCTGCTCTCGCTGCATCTGCTCTTGAAGATGAAGACTTGGTAAGTTTTCCTGTCATGATACCTTGGGCTTATAGTAGATTCGGTCGATATCTAGGTGTTACCCTTTCTAGCAGCTCTAGGGTTGCAACTATAGTCCACTCGGTGTTGCCCGATGGAAATATTGAAATAATAATTGTGAATTTTATCATTTTTTCATGTCTGTACCTTTAGCGGCCAACAGGAATCGTGATAACTGGAACGTTACGAAAGGTCATATTTGGTTTTATTCTCATGTGTAATTTGTTTTCTTAGTTTTCTTTGAATTAGTTTTTTAGTTTATCTAGATTGTTCATTAGACAGAAACATTATTTAGCTATTCGATGTTTATGAAAATAAATGGTTTCTTAGTTGCTTAATTCGGACGAGTTCAATCATATTCAATGATAAAAGACGTTGTTGATCAATACATGTCACGATAACTTCAGTATACAGATCCCATATTTAGATAGCTTGACCAGGATTGTAACACCTATAAAAATTGCTGCATAATCAATCAATTAATGAACACTGAAATAAGCCTTTGGGTATCACCTTATAATATTATAATCATGCTATGCGAAAGTTTTTATATAAATGTGCCAAAGTTATTTATAAAACTAAAAGAAGTTGCTAAGGAAGACGCGTTTTGTGATAAAAAGTAAGAATTGAAGGAAGCCAGTTAACTGAGTATAAATGTGAAATCTTCGTGATTTATCCAACAGATACCTCCAAAAACTGAACCAGATATCCCACAATCTGTTTTAGTAGCAGGCACTGGAGAGAATGCCTCTCTCATTATCCAGGAACCCATTTTACAGGTAGGTAGTTTATTAAAAAGATATAACAAATAACAAACTTACTAACTATGTCGATATTAAGCAACTAACATCCCTAACAAAAATAAAACGCTTCTTCCTATTTTCACTATAATATAGTTTTGTTAATCGTTATTAATTTATCAAATTTTAAATGTAGGTGCAGCAACCATCGCTGCAAGTGCAGCAACCGACGATGCAGGTGCAGCAACCGACTCTGCAAGTGCAACAACCGACACTGCAAGTGCAACAACCAACATTGCAGGTAAATTTTGTTTGGTTCTCTGTCAGCTTCTTTTAAAAATTGTTGTACATCAAAAACGGGACTATTCCCACCGCTCGTTCCCACTGCTGCAACTCCTGTGTAGCCAGGATCTACAGCTTGACCGCCAATAAAAGCCCAGCCAGTGAAGGTCAAGTTGTCCTGGGGGAAAGTTAACTATCATTGGACCCGCAACGAAATTAATCAAAAGAACATAGGAAGAGGAGTTCGAAGTTGTTGCACATCAGAGTCAGAGACAGATTTTGTTGCAAATGCGCTCTTATTGCAAGTGCATAAGATGTCAGTATTTAGTTTGATGTGCCGTCGTCTGTGCATCTAATATATAAGTATTTCTTTCATCAGATTAGTTTGGGTCACACGATTATTTTTCAGTAATGTTCGGGGACAAATCATTTGTACAGTCAGCGTCAAATAGTTCGTGACGCCCAAAGTGGCCGAAAAGTTGACAACAGAACCTTATTCCAATGAGGGTTTTCGCGAATGAAAAATTCGCCAGATGGCAATACGTAGACGCGAGGTCCAAATGCTACATGATTGGTTATTTTTGATATGACATTGACAGATATGTCAAAATCCACCAATCACGCACCAGTCAGACCCCACATCCACGTCCCGTCATCTAGCGGATCTTTCATTCGCGAAAACCCTCATTGTAACAAAGACGTGTTGCGAACTTTTTGGCTACTTTGGGTGTCATGAACTATTTGACGCTGACTGTAATATACACTACTTTTATAGTAATTTAGCACTTCAATTTGTTTTCATTGTTTGTTTAGGTGCAGCAACCGACATTGCAGGTTCAACAACCGATGCTGCAGGTACAGCCGATGGACGTCCAAAACATCATCGCATCGCAATCTGGACAAATCATCCTGCAAGGTAATTGATTCTTTTGGTTACATAAAAATCGTTAACCGATTGAGTCCCAGACGGCATTAATTAATGTCATAACAATTGAGAATCTAGACACAATAGATAATTATCTATTGTGTCTAGATTCGCGGAGCTTGAAGGATTAATATTGTTTGTATTCTTGTAATCTTTCAAATTAAAATTGACGGCCAATCATTTTTTTTACAGAAAAATCCATGCCAACACAACAACCGCAGTTTGTCCAGCAACCGATGCAGATTATCGCTACACCAGGTGGCTCGCAAGGTAAAAATAATACGACATTTAAAAAATATAACTTAAAATATTTACCCTGTGTTGCTCGGGGAAATAGTTTAATTTTGGGTCAAAATAACTTCTTCGGTCATAAAAAAATCCAACAAATATTTTCAATAATATAAGGCTTAAACGTTCTCGAGTGAGTGGCGACCACGGGCTGGAAGACGTAGCGTGGGCAGGGCTCCTACTACTAGGTGGACCGACGATCTGGTAAAAGTCGCGGGAAGAACCTGGATGCGGGCAGCGCAGGACCGTTCATTATGGAAAGCCTTGGGAGTCTTTGTCCAGCAGTGGACGTCATTTGGCTAAAACGACGGTCTAAACGACGTGTGAACCGAAACATGTCTTTTCTATCATCATCTTATTTGCAGGAGGTTTGAGTTACATAACTCAAAATTTGCAAGGCAACATACAAATGCAGAAAACAATCATCATAGTACAAGGCCCTGCTGGTGGAGGTCCCTTAACTTTAACGGTATGTATCAATCAAATATCGTCTTATTTTTCATTATAATAAGATTCAAATTCGGTTGTCAAAGAGAACACAGCATTTATCGACCTAAAATGACTTAAAGGTATTCGAGTTACGTTGACTATGGAAATAAGATATTCTTTAGCAATATTTGTTCCGAAATAAATGTATAAACTTTACAAAGGTGAACAACCCCGGGGGCCTGGACGAAGCGACGTTAAACAGCCTTATTACCCAGGCGACAGAGGCTATAACGCAACAGCAAATAATACAGGTTCAACAATAGTGCTATTCACGCTTGACACTAATTTTGTTTGGGTTATTTTCTCACCTCATTGTTTTTCTAGCTAATTAAAAACTTTATTAAAAAATTTGTGAGGTTCAATCACAATTTAGCCTATAAATAACATCATTTCACTCATCTTTTTGTTACTAATAAATTTAATATCGACTCTAAGCAGTAACTAATAAGGTTAAAATTTGGTTACAGCTTAAATAGTTTACCTACTAACACCGACATGGTCGCACGTTCCTTTTATTTCTTTGCGCAGCCTTTGGTTGTTACGGGTTCACTTATGCTTTACTAATTTTTGGTAAAACTACCTACAATTTTATTAAATAATTTAATATATTATTGTCTAGTTATTGGCATTTTAGTGGTATACCTTATTTCTTATTAGTTGACATGAATTAACGTTTGTGACTTGCGATTTTTCTGACATTAACTGTCAACCGAACACGTGATATAGTTCGCGCAACATGAGTTGAGGCGATCAAAGCAAGCAAAGATTTGTATCTGCTGCTGACATTTTACGGATTCTGTCTGATTTCTGTGTTCTGAATTCAAATATTACATCAGTGTGAGTAAGCGTTCGTCTCAATTTTCGTTGCGCGGTCTATACATAGTGCAAAAAAGAACCATTAAAGTGTCAAGGAATTTAGCAACGCTAGAGTTCAACCCTCAACCGAATTCCGATCTTACGTGCAAGGTGTTAAAGCTGTATGTTGCGTACAGAACTCGGGCGTGATACAGACCGCTCAGAGGGTGATTGTGAGCCAGCCGACCCTTGTGAGCACGTCCCAACCGATCACTGTGGTCAAAACGGCCATAGCTCAGGTTCAATGCACATGATACTAGTTGTGCTTGGTAGATGTTGGCCAGTTGGTTGTTCTGGTATCTGCGATAAGTGTTGAAAGGCGACAACGGGGATATTTTCATACAAATTCTTAATTTCTTTTTTTTAAGGCTATATGTGTTGATCACCTTCCGAGTAAGCTAAAGACACACTTGTGTTAGGAGTGGTGTCACCACAATAACAGCCGTCGATGGCGCTCCTCCAATCTCGAGTTGGCAATCCAATCTCAACGCCTTAATAGAATTTGAGGGCTGAGTGTGAGTTTACATCAATTAGACATAGATGCGTTAAAAATATGTATGAAAATTTTAGTTCTTGAACGTTTCCGCTAGGGGCGCTGTACAATCCGTCATACATTTAATGTAATTTTTTTACGAGCTCAGGTGTTACTTTGTGAGTGTAGTGAAGTGAAATAACAAAAGTACGATTAAGTATCAAGACTCGTTTTATGCAATGATGCTCAAAATATACATTTAGATTCCCACGGTACCTCCCAGATACAGATATTTAATTGTTTAATTACTCGAACATCAGCTAAAATACATTTTGTAAAGAGATTATGTTGCCATTAATTAAAAAGATAAAAAATACAAACTAATTTCTTTGGAATTTGTTTGAAGATATTGTCGCTGTCGCCGACGCCTGTCGCAGGTCTAGAATGAAAACCTTTATGGAGCTCGTACACTGAATGGCAAACTATACGGTGCAGGAAAGATGCATTTTGCGTTCCGATGTTTTCACCTCAGTGTACAAGTACCTTTATGTTTGAAGCATGGTTGTATGAGGTTACTTCAAATTGGTTGACAATCTTTTGGGGTTAAAGACTTTTTTTGGGTTGCTTATTTACGAAAATACAAGCGAAATTTTCGCACTTGTATGGCTGGCTAATTTATACTGGCGTTTTATATCAAATTTGAAGCAACCATGTGTAGTATATTATTGAAAAGAAGCATATTTATTTTAAAAGATAAATGTATTTAGAGTGCTAATTTATTTTCTTATGTATACTTTCTTCTTGTGATAATGGTTATGGGCTAGATTTTTTATGGATTTTTGAGTTTCTTTAGAAAGTTTGTTACATTGCTATAGAAATTTATTTATATTATCGTTATACCGATTTTAATAAATTAATGTTTGAATCGTAGATTTTGCTATATTGAGTTTACAATAGAAAACAAAACACGTCTTAATCCATATTATTGATATTAATTATTCTCTAATATTCCTACAGAACACGCCCCAAATAACGCCAAGTCAGCAACCAATAATAACTACACAACCGCAACCACACAAGGCGCAAATCGTCAACCAGCCTCAAGGTCAGCAGATAGTGGTTACACAGAAACAACCACCAGCGCTGATCAGTACCACATCTAGCAACCAAATAGGGAACCAGCAGATCATACAAGGCGGTCAGCAAATTATACAGGGCAATCAACAACTGATTCAAGGTGGTCAGCAAATTATAACTGGGAACCAACAGATTATACAGGGGAATCAGCAGTTGTTACAGGTAATCAAATCAATTTATTAAATATTGATATACACTTATAGAAATAGAAATTGAGAACGTTTATTTGATACTAAAGCCACAAGCTGTGCGAGCGCGATAGCAATATAATTACGCGCGAGCGATAAGGATGGGTTTCTTGGAGTCATTGGACGAAATTCTACGTGCTCGGCGACCGGACTATAAAAACATCTTAATATTCACCATTAAAACAATAAATTGGGTACATGTCCTAAAATGGTATCCGCTCAGTATAAGGCTTTATTATTTATCTAGGCCCAAACTTTTCTGCTTTGTTAGAAATAACTAGGGTACTTACTCTAAAAAGGGAACATACTCCTTTCTCTTTCTGGCAATCGAATCCAAGACCATTGGAATGAGAACGCCTCTGTGGTAAACTAGTCAGAGAGTGCATTGTGAACAGAAAAGTTTTCGAGTAGTGACCACTTGGTGGACCAACGATCTAGTGAAACTCGCGGATACCTGGATGCGGGCAGGGCAGAAACCGTCGTTATAGAAATCCTTGAAGGACGCCTTTGTCCAGCAGTAGACGTCCTTCAGTTAAAACGGAAATTAATATTTATGTCAGTACTAGCGGCCGACCGCGACTTCGTACGCGTGGATCCCGTTTTACCCCCTTAGGGACAGAGTTTCGTAAAATCCGTTCTTAGTAAGCACCTACTTTCTAAAAGGAACCCCCATGCAAAATTTGAGACTCCTAACACTTGTAGTTTCTGAGATTTCGTGATGAGTGAGTGAGTCAGTAATTCAGTGACCTTTCGCTTTTATAAATATAGATTGTAATTTAATCACACTTATTTCAGGGTAACCAGCAAATCATAGCTGTCTCCAATAACCAGCAGATCATAGTAAATGCTCCCATGAAGCCAGGGGTCCATAGAGTGGTCCAACAACCGCAGAGGAGCCAAGTGGTGACCAACGTGCAGCCGACCATAGTGCAGACTTCGGTTGTGCAGAGCGACACCAAAACTAGTGTTATACAGACTAGTGCGGTAAGTAATACAAGAGTATACAGGGTGTGGTTTTGTAAAACAACGCCATTCTCAGTGGTGGTAATACACGACACTGATGCCAAAAAAATTTTTTTTTTTAAATGTTCATGGATTTTTGGTAAATGGTATTACTACGCCTTCTCGAAAGTTTTAGGAGACTTTTGAACAAGGTTTTTTAGTATTAAAGTAGGATAGTTAAAATTTTATTTATATTTTTCTTGTAATTACTTTCATGTGTATTGCCACCCCTGAAATAGGCGTTGTTTTACAAAACCACACCCTGTATAGACGACAGTACATCAGACTATACTTTTGTTGCAATATCGCCCCTATTCCTACTGCATAAGACGTCACAGTGTTTACCTTTATGTGCTGTTGTCTGTACAAACATGATACGAACATATCAACTGCCAACTTTTTAGTTAGACTACACTGATCGACGACAACAAATCGCTGAGTTGCGATCCTATCGATTAATCGTTCTATCGAAATGACCCTTGTGAATGCGGATTAAGAACTGTTTTTCAATCGGACGACATCTGAACGTCAGCGAGATCTTGACTGTCAAAATACGTGAATTAGGCCACTGAGAGTGAGCACTGAGCTACTAAGCTAAAGACCATTCGAAAATTTAAAGTATTCGCTTGGCATTATAAAATAAAAAACCATGACCATTAAAAACAATTAAAATAAAAATGAATTACAAAAAATAAAATGGTTTAAAAATTATAAAATTGGAAAAAAACTCATATTCACGTTGAAGTTAAAGATTTCCCCCTTTTCAGAAATTAATTACTTGCAACACTTAACCAGTTAATGTTTGATTACAGCAGAAACCACAGCAAGTGATGAGACAAGTCATCACCAGGCAACCAGTTATGGTGGGAAACACCAAGATCGGCGAAAAAGAGATGGTTGTGACGCAGCCCGTTACAGAGGTAAGATTATTATTAAACTCTAAGGCTGAGTTGCAATCTTACTTTATTTATTTATTTATTTATTTT